>NW_012116044.1:1512895-1534684 GCF_000951035.1 Colobus angolensis palliatus | reverse complement strand
TTCTGTCCGCCGGCCCCTGGTGCGCGGCGAGCCGGCGGCCCCGGAGCTGGGGTTCAGGGATGGGTGTCTCCGCGGACGCCGCCTGGGGAGAGCCGCCTCCCAAACTGCAGCGCCCGGGATCCCGTTGCAACCGCGGTCACCGCGTCCGCTAATCTGGCACCGGCCGGGCCGCGGCGTCACATCTTCTACATCTCCACCGCCGACACCCACCACCCTCCCGCACCCCCGGCTCTCCTCCCTCCTGCGCGCCGCCCCCTACTCGCTAGGGGTTTTTGGGGCCTGCCTCTGAGTCCGGCGGTTCAGCCACAACACGCAAGCGCGCGCGACATCCGTCCCGGAGGGAGCCGGGCCTCAGTCGGGGGCGGGGGAGGGGCGGGGGGCGCGCGTCGGAGGCCGCGGCAGGGCCTTGGCAGTCCTGGGGCTCCACCGCCCCTTGTCCCCCAGAAGTCACCCCCGCCCAACCCCGCACCACCCAAACCACGTTTAGGCTTTCTCCACACTGCGGGGCTTTTGCTGCGCAACCAGCCGTGACTCAACTTTTAAAAGTTTAAACTCAACTTTCTCCCCCATTTTTTTCCCCGCTAGCGTTTCAAAACGGAGAAGCCGTTTCCACCCCAAGGTAGAGAAGTTGGAATCCAAGGAAGATTCTGTGTCAGAGCAGGCTTTGAAAATCTCTAAATCACCAAAAGACGAGGGGTACACGTGGGGCATAAACTTTAAAATTAAAGGACAGAGGCTGAAGTAGTCTACCAACAAAAGGAGAGAAAGAGGCCAGAGAAGGGGAGCGGATTGGGTTGCTAAGAGGAAAAGATTTCCTTTACTGACTTAACTTGAATTAGACGACGCAGAAAGATGAGGATGGGACTCAAATCCTTATCGCGACTGAAGCGCATTAATGTCTTCACTCGGAGCTGGCATTTGCCCTAGCTAAATTGTTATGCATTTCTTGGAGAGAGAGTTATTTTCTGTAAATCCCAAATGTAAAATTGAAGTTAATTGCATTTTGGTGATTTTCAGTAGGATATAGCAGGTGCTACAGATGATTAGCAAAATATCTGTTCAGAAAATTTGCATGTATTGGGTACCTACTGTGTGCAACACATTGTTGAGTGTATGGGAGATGCCAAATCTGATGGGAACGTCTCACACAGTGAGGGAGATAAGATGGGTAGCATGAGTAACACAAATAGCAGTAGAAAGTAGGCCATAGAAGAGTAAGACTAAGAGCTGTGGCATTTCAGACATGGGGTAACTCAGCGTGGGGAGGCAGGAGATTTGGGGAAGCTTCTAGAAGGAGTTGCAAGTATGGACGTGCCTCCTTGTAGAAACATTAGGTTTCAAAAGGCCATGCATAAGTGCATTTGTTCTTATGTCTCCAAGAGGGCTTTAACTCCAGATGCATTTCTAGAATGTTAAATATAGGAGTGTGAGTAAATTCTTTGAAGCTTTAAATCCAGACATACTCTTCCTTTTTTTTTTTTTTTAGACAGAGTTTTGCCTGTGTTGCCCAGGCTGGAGTGCAATGGCGCCTCCCGGGTTCAAGTGATTCTCCTACTTCAGCCTCCCGAGAAGCTTTAAATCCAGACATACTCTTCCTTTTTTTTTTTTTTTTTAGACAGAGTTTTGCCTGTGTTGCCCAGGCTGGAGTGCAATGGCGCCTCCCGGGTTCAAGTGATTCTCCTACTTCAGCCTCCCGAATAGCTGGGATTACAGGCATGCGCCACTACCACGCAGGGCTAATTTTTTGTATTTTTAGTAGAGACGGGGTTTCTCCATGTTGGTCAGACTGGTCTCGAACTCCCGACCTCAGATGATCTGCCCGCCTCAGCCTCCCAAAGTGTTGGGATTACAAGCCTGAGCCACCACGCCGGGCCAAAAACCAGGCATATTATTCTTTCTTCTTGCAGATGGTATATGTTCTATAGAGGAGGAAAAAAAAATATTTTCCCCATTTCATTACTAGGTTTGTGGCTGAAGCCCCTGTAACAAAAGACACATTAACAAGAGAAAAACACATTAACTTATTTATGTACGTTTTACACAAAACAAGAGCCTTCAGAAATGAAGACCTGAAGTTAACAGGGAAACCTGTGTATTTTTAAGGCTAGGCTTGATAAAGAAGTGGAAGCCACGGAGAAGTATGATTAGACAAGTCTATGATCTAATGGTAATAAACTGGGGGGACTTACTTAGCAAAGCCTATTTGCTAGATTCTTCTCCCTGTCCCTGTGTCTTCAGAGATAAGGATGTCCCTTTCCTCCAGGTATAGGGAAAGCACCTCTGGAATGAAGGTCTTATGGCCTGCCTCAGAAGAGAAGATCTGGGGAAAGTGAAAGTAACCCTCTTGCTTTTGCTCTTTTCTCAAGTGCCAAGGTCATTATTTTGGGGTAGCATGTCCTGAACCCCATCAGTTCTCTAACGTCTGTCTCCAAAATGGATTCATTTCATCTTCATTGAAAATAGATCTGTTGAGACAAAATCACTCCCTCCAGATGATCTCTGTAGGTGCTACAGTGGTTCTGAGTAGTCCCTAGAATGATTGAACTCTTAGTTGAACTCTGTGTCACAGAAACCTGAGGATTCCAGGAGCATGGGGATAAAATCTAAGTCATTATATTTTTTAACAGTGGCATCCAGAAAGCTGGGGAGCAACTACAAGCAGTAAAATAATTTGCATTCCCTACAATTCAAACAAATAATCTAATTTTCAAATGGGAAAATATTTGAACAGATATTTCTCCAAAGAAAATATACAAATAGCCAACAAGCACATGACAAGGGGCTCAACATCATTAGACATTAGAGAAATATAAATCAAAACAACAATGAGATACTACTTTACACCCACCAGGATAGCTATAATTAAGAAATAACAAAAAAAATAACAAGTGTTGAAGATGTAGTAAAAGTGGAACCCTCAAACATTGCTAGTGGAAAGGTAAAATGATGTAGTCAATATAAAAACAGTCTGACAGTTACTCTAAAATTAAACAGTCACCAGACAACCCAGCGATTCCACTCCTAGGTATGTAGCCAAGAGAATTGCAAGCATATATTCACATGAAAATATGTACATACATGTTCATAGCAGCTTTATTCATAATAACCAAAATGTGGAAACAGGCCAAATGTCCATCAAATGATGAATGGATAAATCAAATCTGGTATATCCATACGACGAAATGTTATTTGGCAATAAACAGAAATGAATTACTGATACATGCTACATCATGGATAAAGCTTGAAAACATTATGCTCAGTGGAAAAAGACAGAAAAGGCCACGTGTTGTATAATTCCATTTATATGAGATGCCTAGGATAGGCAAATCCATAGAAACAGAAAGCAGCTTAGTGGTTGCCAGGGCTGAAGGAGAGGAAAATGGGGAGTGACTGCTAATGAGTATGGGATTTCCTTTGGGACCTATAAAAGAGTTCCGGAATTAGATAGTGGTGATGGTTATTACACAACTTTGTGAATATACTGAAAACCATTGAATTGCACACTTTAAAATGGTGAATTTCATGATACATGAATTGTATCTTCAGAAAAAGAGAAAGAAAAATAATGGATGTCAAAATGAAAATGAGTTTTTTCTCCCATAAGGTTAGGGGGAAAAATATATTACCCAGTGCTGTTAAGGATGAGGTGAACCAGAGACGTTATCACCAGTCAGAGGAAGGCTAAGTTATATGCATTTTGGGAAAACTGTTTAAAAGAGTACATCACATTTTTAATTTTTGATTTTTTTTTTTTCTTTTTTGAGACAGGGTCTCACTCTGTCAACCCATGCTGGAGTGCACTGGCAGAATCATGGTTCACTGTAACCTTGGCCTCCTGGGCTCAGGTGGTCCTCCTACCTCAGCCTCCCAGGTTTGCTGGGACTACAGGTGCATACCACCATGCCTGGCTAATCTTTTGTGTATTTTATAGAGACAGATTTTACCATGTTGCCCAGGTTGGTCTCAGACTCCTGGGGTCATGCGATCTGCCAGTCTCAGCATGCCAAAGTGCTGGGATTACAAGCATGTGTCACCATGACTGGCCCAATTTTTGAAATTTAGATACCATTTGAGCCAATAGTCTTGGTGCAAGAAATTTATTCTCAGCAAACGATTATAGATGCACACAATATTTATTAACCTGGGTGTTCATTATATCCTTGGCTCTAAGACTGCCAACAGAAAGAAAGCCACATTTAAAAGAAAATACCGAGAGTCTTACCTAAATTACAAGTTCATTGCAACAGGGTATTCACATTCTCTGAACCCACTTTGTATAATTCATATAAACTATATTATATTCATTCAAAGTAGTACGTTCCGTGTAGCCAAATGAACAGTTTTGTGGGAGAACGTATAATGACATGAAAAAATACTCACAATATTGTATAGGTTACAAAACTGTATAATAGTATCTCATTTTTTTAATGTGCTCTCCTACACATAATAGAATGAGAAACACTAAAGTATTTGTAGTGATATTTTGGAAGGTAGAATTTTTTATGCAAACAATGAATTGCTATTATATAAACTTATCATCTAAAATTGTATCTTGTTTATCTGTTTTTGTATTTATTATCAGTTTCCTTCCCCTAAAATAACACAAGAAAACTTAGAGCAGAGATCTTTCTGACCTGTACATTGCTGTATCCCAAGGACCTAACGGCACTAAGTGGGGCCTCAATAATTTGGTTTGCTTGTTTCTTTTTTGACAAATGAAGGAATGCATTATTTTCATCACAAAAAGCTGTTTTTGAATGCTAAGTTCATCACCTACAGTATGGAGGGGCAGGTATCAGTGTAGTCAATGTCTGTGGAAGTCTTTCTTTTAACTATTTTATAATGAAAATCACATTAAACCCATGTCCTTATGAAAATCTCACAAAAATTTGCAAATTACTGTTTTCTAAAACCTAGTACATCAAAATAATCTTATTAGTTCTCCAGACCTTCATCATACTATCAGGTATGAAATAATAGAGTGAACCGCTCTATTTTATCTCCACAAGAGGTAGTAAAATTACTGTCTACTTTTTGTGTTCTGATGACAGATTCTAATGTCACCTAATTGTCCGTGCTTTAGCACAGAAAATTATTTAGGTGACCTTTGTCCTTGACTTTTAAAAACAAATAAACAATAACAAAGATACAAAACTTCCAGAAATATCCAATGGCTTTTGTTGCATTTGGCTATTTTATTTTTAAATATTGTATTGTCACTCTAATAGATCACCAAGCTTCAATTATTCATTGTTCTCAGAAGGTGAATGGCCTCCCGCTGTGCATATTACCACTAGAGCTCCATTTCCTGTCAAATCAGCAATAGTATTACTCACAAGAGGCTGTGCACAGTGGCTCACACCTGCAATCCCAGCACTTTGGAAGGCCAAGGGGGGCGAATCACCTGAGGTCAGGAGTTCGAGACCAGCCTGGCCAACATGGTGAAACCCCGTCTCTACTAAAAATACAAAAATTAGCCAGGCATGGTGGCGCACTCCTGTAGTCCCAGCTGCTTGGGAAGTTAAGACGGGAGAATCGCTTGAACCCGGGAGGTAGAGTGGCCCAAGACTGTACCACTGCATTCCAGCCTAGGCAAGAGTAAGACTCCTTCTCAAAAAAAAAAAAAAAAAATACTCATAGGAGCGTTAACCTTCTTGTCAACTGCACATGTGAGGGATGTATGTTACTCACTCCCTGTGGGAATCTAATGCCTGATTATCTGAAATGGAGCTGAGGCAGAGATACTGGTGCTGGGGAGTGGCTGCAAATACAGATTAACATTGGCAGAGAGATTTGGCTGCACAGAGACCATAGTAAATCAATTGCATGCAGACTCATACCGAAACCCTATCAGTAAGTGGCAACGGACAAGCTGCATCTGGTGGCAGGCTTTCAGTCAGACTCTGACACTTATTGTAGTCCACGCATGGTCTTCCCATTATTTTATTTACCACTTTGGTCTGTGCCTCTTTCCTGCACTACGTATTTGTCTCAGGCACAGTTCTGGTAAACCCACAAGCTAATCCTAGCCAAAATGAGTAAAAAACAAACGTCACTGGAAAACTTCTTTGAAAAGGGAGAAAGACCCAGTGATGTGACAGCAGAAGTCTCTAAGACTGCCAACAGAAAGAAAGCTGCATTTGAAAGAAAATACCGAGAGTCTTACTTAAATTACAAGTTCATTGCAATAGGGTATTCACATTCTCTGAACCCACTTTGTATAATATGTGGTGACTGGCTATCCAACGAAGCCACGTAACCTTAAAAACTGCTTCGTGACATGGAGAGCAAGCATTAAAAGACAAGTCTTTGGAGTTTTTTTTAAAAAAAGAAAACAATGTGAAGACTGAGGTGGGTGGATCACCTGAGGTCAGGAGTTCAAGACCTGCCTGGCCAACATGGTGAAGCCCCCATCTCTACTAAAAATACAAAAATTAGTTGGGCATGGTGACAGGCACCTGTAATCCCAGCTACTCAGGAGGCTGAGGCAGGAGAAATTCTTGAACCCGGGAGGCACAGGTTCCAGTGAGCCCAGATGACGCCACTGCACTCCAGCCTGGGCAACAGAGCAAGACTCTATCTAAAAAAAAAAAAAGAAAGAAAGAAAAGAAAACCATGTGAACATGAAGAACAGAAGCAATTTTCGAAGGCCACCACTTCATCAAATGTGTCTCCACTGAGAGCATCATTAGTGGCTAACTGCATTGCTAAAGCTAAGAAGCCCTTTACTATTGGTGAAGAGTTGACCCTGCCTGCTCTAAGGACATTTGCTGTGAACTTTTAGGAGAGGCTGCAGTTCAAAAGGTGGCATATGTTCTTCTTTTGGTTAGCACTATAACTAGACAAAATGATAAAATAGCAGATGATATTGAGTCACAATTTTAGAGAGGATTAATGAGTCACTGTGGTATACAATGCAGGTTGATGAGTCCAGAGATGTTGACAGCAGGTGACAATGCTATGTTTTGATGTGCACGAAGACATGTTGTATGCACTTTTGTTCCCAACCAACACCATAGCTGCAGAACTATTCAAGTCTTTGAATGATTACATATCAGGAAAACTGCATTGGTCATTTTGTGCCAACATATGTATGGACGGAGTGGCTGCCATGACTGATTAGTTCTGCGATTTCACTACTTGGGTCAAAGATGTCATTTCTGAATATGAGTCTACACACTGTGCCATCCGTACAGAAATGCTGGCTAGTCAAAAGCTGCCACCTGAACTTAACAACATTTTGCAGGATGTGATTAAAATTATCAACCACATTAAAGTACATACCCTTAACTCACATCCGTTCACACAGCTCTGTAAGGAGATGGATGCAGAGCACACAAGTCTTCTCTTATACAGAGAAGTGAGATGGCTTTCTAAAAGTAGATCACTGGCCAGAGTTTTTGAGTTACAAGAGCCGCTCCAGGCATTTAGAAAAAAGTCACCACGGGCAGCACATTTTAGTGACACAGAATAGGTCACAAAACTTGATTACTTTTGTGACATATTCAGCCTGCTTAATGAACTCAATCTGTCACTCCAAGGCAGAACAACTGTTCAAGTTGTAAGATAAAGTGGCTGCATTCAAAGCCAAACTAGGGATGGGCACAGTGACTCAAGCCTGTAATTCCAGAACTTTGGGAGGCTGAAGCGGGCAGATCGCTTGATGTCAGGAGTTCGAGACCAGCCTGACCAACATGGTGAAACCCCATCTATACCAAAAATACAAAAATTAGCCAGGCATGGTGGTATGCACCTGTAGTCCCAGCTACTCGGGGGGCTGAGGCAGGAGAATTGTTCGAACCCAGGAGGGTGAGGTTGCAGTGAGCCAAGATTATGCCACTGCACTCCAACCTGGGTGACAGAGTGAAAAAAAAAAAAAATGCCAAACTGGAATTAATGTGGGCAATGAGTGAACACTGGGATTTCTGACATGTTTCAGACATTAGCAGAGATTTGGAAAGAGACTGAGTCAGGGCCTTCTTTCTCCCAGCTGGTGCATGATCACCTATCTCAGATTTCAAAAGAGTTTGAGCATTACTTCCCAGTCACAAAAGACCCCCTAACTGGGAAGGAAAGGATCGCCCACCCATTTGTGAATAAGCCAGGGGAATCAGCTTTGTCCATGCTGGAAGAGGATCAGCCGCTGGAGATGGAAAATGACCATGGCCTTGAAAGTATGTTTGATCTGACTTCAAATCTCCATACATTCTGGATTAAAGTCACGGTGAAATATCGTGAGGTTTTCACGAAAGCATTGAAAAGCCCGCTTCCATTTCCGACATGTCGTCTTTGTAAAATAGAGTTTTCTGCAGTGACAGCAACCAAAATGAGATTATAGAGTAGACTGGACATAAACAACACATTTCAGGGGTCACTGTCTCCCATCATCCCTAAATGGGACCATCTAGTTACAGGAAAACAAGCTCAGGGTTCCCACTGGTTCTACATTATGGTGAGTTGTATAATTATTTCATTATATATTACAATGCAATAAAAATAGAAATAAACTGCACAATAAATGTAATGCACTTGAATCATCCTGAAACTACCCCCCACCCCACCCCTTGCCCCCTGCCATCCATGGAAAAATTGTCTTCCACAAAACCAGTCGCCTGTGTCAAAAAGGTTGGGGACTGCTGATCTATGTGACTATAATAATTAAGGGACTAGTCTCAGCTCATAGACTGATTTTGCCTTCCCAAGATCAAACCCTAAGTTCTGAAAAATGAGAAAAATGAAAACTTCATGATGTTTTTTACTCTTAAATCATCTTTGCAGCTTCCCAGAGGGCCATTAGGCAACATTAGGCAACATTAGCCAACCACAAACAGCTGGGTTTTTTAACAACCTTTTTTTTTTTAGGAGATGGAGTCTCAGTCTGTTGTCCAGGCTGGAGTACAGTGGCACGATCTTGACTCACTGCAGCTTCCGCCTCCCAGGTTCAAATGATCCTTCTCCCTCAGCCCCCCTAGTAGCTGGGATTACAGGCACACGTCACCATGCCTGGCTAATTTTTGTATTTTTAGTAGAGATGAGGTTTCTCCATGTTGGCCAGGCTGGTCTTAAACTCCTGACCTCAGGTGATCTACCCACCTTGGCCTCCCAAAGTGCTGGGATTACAGGTGTGAGCCACTGCGCCTGGCCCAGGTTTTTTAACCTTTTAATGAGAAGGATGCTAGAAGTAATTATGTTTATTCATATGTTCTGCATCTTTTTAGCTCAACACTTTTCTAAGAGCTGCATTGGAGGAGCTATTTAATCAAAGGAGCTCAGTGTTTCCTACATTAATTTCATTCAAATAAATTGTTATTTATAATAAATATGTTACAAAGATGGCACTTTACAGGAAGGCCCTGTTATTCTTTATCTTCTGTGTAATGTGCTCAGATCACAGAGATTCTGATCTCATTGTTCATTTGTTCTTATTTAGATATTAATTAAAAGGGGCATCCTGACTCTCAATTCAAGGCTTTTTTAAAAATATGCCAATACTAGGAGGAAAAAACTTGCCATTTTAAGGCAACCTTGCAAGAAGCAAGAATTTGAATTTACCTTTGGGACAGACTTCCATTGGTTTTGGAAACAAGTCCTCACCACCAATGTTGCCCCTGCACTAAACAAAGTAAAAGACAAATGACAAACTGGGAAAATACACACAGTGTCTTTGATATCAAAGCTAATGTTCTAAATACAAAAATAGATCTTAACTATCAATGAGAAAAGATCCATGGGCAAAGGCATATAAACACGTAGTTTGTAGAAAAAGAAATGTAAGTGGATTTTTAAAATGTGAGAAAAAGTACAAATTAAACCTAGAATGAGATCTATTCTTCTTCTACTCAGATGGGCACAGGTAAAAAGTTTAATAATTATAGCAATAGTATAAAATAACAGTTACTCTCACTGTTGGTGGGAGGTCTAATCACCAATACCTTTCAATACTTAAGATAAGTATACCTTTAGATCCAGGATTTTCCTTTCTGGAAATTTATTCTACAGACATATTCACACATATGCCCAAAGATGTATGCACATATGTGCTTGAACTTTGCTTGTGGTTGCAAAAGACTGAAAATAAGCAATATAAATGGTTATCAATAGGTGCTAGCAAAAAGAAATTATAGTAGAGACATTCATTTAATAAATTATTGAAAGCCTATCATTGCCAGATATAACTGTATAATTAACTTTGTTGTTTTTTAATAAATAAAGTAGACCTATATGTTATGGCTATGAAATGATCTCTAAGATATGTTGAAAAAGTAGAAAACAAGTAAAACATGTAAGATATACTGCAGTGTCCATAATATATTTCTATTTTTTGAAGGAAGACATACACACATACAGTATATATGCTTGCATAAACATAGATAATATTTCAGGAATGTCCACCTTAGGGAGAACTGGGGACTGAAGTCTATAGTCAAAGGAAGACTTCTCATTGTACTGTTTTTTGTTGCTTTTGTTTTTTTGCTGTTTTTGTTTTTTGTGTGTTTTTTGGAGACAGAGTCTTGCTGTGTCACCCAGGCTGGAGTGCAGTGGCAACATCTCAGCTCACTGCAGCCTCCGCCTCCTGAGTTCAAGTGATTCTCCTGTCTCAGCCTCCTGAGCAGCTAGAATTACAGGCACACACCACCACACCCAGCTAATTTTTGTATTTTTAGTAGAGACAGGTTTCACCATGTTGACTAGGCTGGTCTCGAACTCCTGACCTCAAGTGATCCACCCACCTTGGCTTCCCAAAGTGCTAGGATTATAGGCGTGAGCCACTGTGCCCAGCCTCATTGTACTGTTTTTGTACTCCTTGAATTATTTTTCACCATGCGCTTGCATTTTTTTCTCTACTTAAATAGGTTATTTAAAAATATATGTAGTGAGGAAAATACAATAATTTGATATGAAATTTGTTAAGAAAAAAGAGAAAATGCTGCTTTTTTTTTTGTCTTCAGGGAATGGTGTCTAGAGGTACTCAGAATGGTCCATCTTTTGACCTAACATTGTGGGCTTCCCCACAATACAGCCTCTAACACAACTATGCCATCCCAAACCCCTGGTAATATAATTGTCTACTTTTATACCAACCAGGTTGTAAAAGCACCAAAATCTGCATGCAGTGTGTGCCCAGGCCAACTTCACTGGGTTGGGGCTGTGAGGTATAAAGTTCTTATGAAATTGTCTAAAACAAAAACACATCAGCAGGGCCTACTGTTGTTCCACACGTGCTAAGTGTGTCTGTGACTGGATCAAGCATGCTTCCTCAGCAGAAGAGTGAAAGTGTTGAAGTCATGAACACAGATTCAGAGAGTTACATTTAAAAATGAAGCTTTTTTGAGTAATAAATAATTTTTTAAAAAAGAAAAGAAAAAAATAAGTAAATGCAGAAGGTCCAGAAAGTAAAGATGCCATGTATCATCTCTGGCCGTGTCTTGTAGGAATCCAGGGGACAGCTCTCTGGTGACATCTGCACTCCTATCTTATCCTTCCCACTGGAAAAATGGCTACACTCATATATTGATAGAAGACCTCGAGAAGAATCCCTTCATCTATTTTTTGCCTTGCTCCTCCAAGTTGGGCTATCAGGTATTTTAGGTTTCAGTTCCGCTATTAGAGGTGAAACCGAAATATGTATGGTACCAGAGCCTACTGAACATGAAAACATGAGGGCCTAGAAATTGGCCGCATCATGGTATATAAGAGATAGCATAGGTTGATTTAATGCAATTCCCCAAATATTCACAAGTGCACATTGAGAATTCTCCAGTGAGAAGATGTCCCTGGACTTTCTCATGCAGTTAGTCTTAAAATTGGTGGTTTCTTCTTTTAAATGCATTATTTCTTTCCTTTTTCTTTCTTTCTTTTTCTTTTTCTTTTTTTTTTTTTGGAGACAGTGTCTCACTTGCATCACCCAGGCTGGAGTGCAGGTGCAGTGACACCATCTTGGCTCAGTGCAGCCTCTACTACTCACTTCAGGGCTTAGGTGATCCTCACACCTCAGCCTTCTGAGTAGCTGGGACTATAGGTATGGGCCACCATGCCTGGCTAATTAAAAAAAAAATTTTTGTAGAGATTGTTTTCACCATGTTGCCCAAGTTGGTCTCAAAGTCTTTGGCTCAAGCCATTAGCCCATCTGGGCCTCTCAAAGTTGCTGGGATTACAGGTGTGAGCCACCGTGCTGGCTGTATTTTTTTTAAGATATAGAAATACTTTATAATATGAGCTTAAGGCTATTTTTCTTTTGAACACTTTTATTGACAAATTGAATTAGATTTGTTTTTATTCTTTTTGTTATTATATTTTAATTAGTTAAGAAACATATTAATTCAATATCTTTGTTAAAAAAATGGAGTATTACAGATAATAGTGAGAGTATCCTTTAGACTTCACCCCCAACCACTGTCACTTCTCCTCACATGAAACCACTTTTCTCAGTTTGGTGTGTATCATTTCAGACTTTCTTTGTGCATTTACATACATAAATGCACTCACAGAGAAGAAACTATTGTTTTGTGTGGGTGTCCATGTTTGTATACATAAATGGTATAACAGCGTTCTTATCTTTCAGCAGCTTGCATTTTTGCTCAATATATATAAGTTTCTCCATGTTAGTTAAGTCTGGCTCTACCTTGCTCATTTCAACTGCAGCAGAGTATTCCAGAGTATGGTATATCTGCGCTACATAATGCAGCATCGATGTACATGCAGGTTGCATACAAGTCTTTGCTATTATGAACAGTGATGGAGTGACCATCATTGCATTTGCCCCTGTGTGCATGTATTTGAGTTATTCTCCAGAGGCACTACTCATTAATGAATTCACTGGCATATTCCATTTTAAGAGACACTGTCAAATTCGCCTCCAAAATAGCTGTACTGAGTTATAGTTCCCCCAACAGTGCTCACATCTTTGTAGAGGCGTCATTCTTGCCAAAATCTTAATGTCATAAATCTAAGAATGCTAATTAGTAGAATAGATGACAAAATTAAAATGTAAGAAGGGCCTTTCTACAAGCTAAAAGGTTAGGATAAAATTTGTGATGTAGATATAAATATAAATAAAGTTCTACATCTAAGTTAAAAAAAATCAGTTTGGCAAGTATAACATGGCAGAAACTGGCTTGGTAAAAAGTCACATAAAAGTGATCACATGGTTAGTAGAGGCCAAAAGGGTAAAGCTACTGTGTAAAAAGCTAACATAACTGGGTTTCCTTAATAGATGTTTAGTGACCAGATGATATGACGTTGTAATTCCTCCAAACAGATCACATTTGGAACATCCACATCTTAAGGGGACATTGACAAGATAGGTGGTTTTCAAAAGAGGGCAACATTGGCTACCATATTCATGTTTTGTGATAATTGTGCAGATTCCCATGTACCATCAAGTGCTTTTTTTTCAAAGACTGAATAAGAAGAGTATGTTATAGCATGACCGGGTGCAGTGGCTCATGCCTGTAATCCTAGCACTTTGGGAGGTTGAGGTGGGCAGATCATTTCAGGTTAGGAGTTCAAGACCAGCCTGGCTAACATGGTGAAACCCCATCCCTACTAAAATACAAAAATTTTCCAGGCATGGTGGCAGATGGATGCATGTAATCTCAGCTACACAGGAGGTTGAGGCAGGAGAATTGCTTGAACCCAGGAGTGGAGGTTGCAGTGAGCCGAGATCGAGCCACTGCATTCCAGCCTGGGAAACAGAGCGAGACTCCCTCTCAAAAATAAAAAATAATAATGAAAGAGTGCGTTACAGCAAAAAGTCATAGAAACACTTTAGAGCTCCAGATAGAGAATCCACTTATTATGAACCCTTTCTTTATTGACCTTTCTAGATACAGGAGAATTGGTCACCACAGGGTTTTTCCCTCTCTGCAGCACTAAGATTCTTTATTTTTCCTTGGAAATACTTCTACATTCCCAGAAATGTTCTCAGACATCAGTAGCTTTAACCTGATGACATATGGTCAAACAGTACAGCCTACCAGATTCAGAATATTATTAACTTCAACCCACCAGAAGAGGCTGATTGTAGTCAATGTTGGTTTGTGTTCAGAAGAGAGGACTAATTTTTTTTTCTTTCATCACTGGGAAGCATTAGCTTTGTCTGCAATCCAAGTTTACTACACCCTTAGCCAAAACTATGACTTCGTTTGTGACTCTCCAGCCAATGACATCAAGCCTGACCTACAGCAATCACTCCCAGGAAGGAAAAGGTCATTTGAACACTTCAGCCCCTAGTCATTAGGGGAATACAAAATTTCATCTCAACTTAGTGTTCTTAAGGTTAAGGTCTTCTCATGAAAGTAACACAGAAGGAACGAGTAGTGATTTTTTAAAAAGCGGGAATGGGATTCGGTTAGACTCGAAAATATCAAATGTTTTCACAATATCCATTCTATGATAACAAAATACGTTTCATTAACTCTCCAAAACAATAAGCTATCTGAAAGCTAATGTTTTGACCAGTAGTTTACTAATAAAGTAATGAAGTTACAGTAAAGATTACATTTAGAACATGTTGGAATTCAAATAGGTTGATTTAAAGTTAATGTTTTCACTATCTATGTAAAAAGCAAAAAAAACACTTCAAGTACTATAAAGACAACTTTTTTTTTTTTTTTGAGATGGAGCCTCGCTCTGTCATCCAGGCTGGAGTGCAGTGGCATGATCTCGGCTCACTGCAACCTCTGCCTCCCGGGTTCAAGCAATTTTCCTGCCTCAGCCTCCTGAGTAGCTGCAATTACAGGCATGCACCACCATGCCCCGCTAATTTTTGTATTTTTAGTAGAAACGGGGTTTTGCCATGTTGATGAGGTCGGTCTTGAACTACTGACCTTGTGATCCGCCCACTTCAGCCTTCCAAAGTGTTGGGATTACAGGCATGGGCCACCGTGCCTGGCCCAACTATTTTTAAACTCTAGCAATATACACATACATGATCAGCAAACAATTCTAATTTCTAGTTTTTCTTATTTATTTATTACAGAACATCTGGAAATCTCTCTACTTTGCATGTCTATTTTTTTAAAATTTGGGATGACTTGCCTATTAAAAGACAAAAGAAAGAGAGTTTTAAAATTAAAATGAGCAGCATAATGCACTTATAGGACAAAATTAATTGTACCGGGAGCCAGATCTTTACCTTAATTGATCACTAAAGTTAGCTCTAATATTCCTGGCAGACAAGGCAATAAGGAAAATAAGACATGTTCTAAAATTTGTACTGTTGATAAAAACTCACTGGAAAATGAACTCTTTCCTAGCATCAATTCTCTTATAAACTTGTTGAATGGCTCCTTACAAAAGAAGTAGTACCATAAGGGCATATGTCTTGGACTGTAAATTTGCAAAAGATTAAGAAAATATTCTTCATATCATCTTAATAAAAGCCAAAGATTCAACATTCAATCATAATTTTGTAACAGCATTTCTTCAGGGGATTAAAATAATGAATTTCAAGAACATTGCATTCTATTTATCTAATTAAGACAAGGACAGATTATAGGTAATATAGAAGAGTATTTGATTATATGTCCCTTAGATTATCTGTCTCAAACATTAGTTACCTTGTGTCCAATTATATATTTGTTATTTTTATGCCTGTAAGAATGTTCATGAAGATAAACACAAAGAAGAAAATATTGTCATACTAATCCCCAGCCAAAAATTATCATTAGAACATTTTGCTGACATATTCTTCATAGATGAATAGATAGATATATAGATAACTTTTTATGAAACTCCATCATATTAAATACACTACTTTATCACCTTATTTTCTATTTACCAATATATTATGAACATTTCTATTGTTTTTCTATAGCTTTATTCTTAATGCCATCATATTATTTCATTACATGGATATACCATAGCTTATTTCATACATTCTCTGTGGACATGTAAGTAATTCTAAATTTTTTCATTCTATCTTACTGCATAATTTTGATTACTTTCTTAGGATTAATTCCTTGCTTTTTTTTTTTTTTTGAGATGGAGTCTCACTCTGTCACCCAGGCTGGAGCGCAATGGCACGATCTCGGCTCACTGCAGTCTCTGCCTCCTGAGTTCAAGTGATTCTCTCACCTCAGCCTCCCGAGTAGCTGTGGTTACAGACACCGCCATCATGCCCAGCTAATTTTGGTATTCTTGTGGAGACAGGTTTAACCATGTTGGCCAGGCTTGCCTTGAACTTCTGACCTCAGGTGATCCTCCCACCTCGGCCTCCCAAAGTGTTGCATGAGCCACCACACCCGACCTAATTCCTTGCCTCTAGGTCCCTTTGATTTTCCTTTCACAGGCCTCATTGTACTTGTAATTATTTATGTAATGTCTAGTCATTTGATAGAGTGTAATTCCCAGTCTTTAACCTAGATGTTCTATAAATACTTTTGATTAAACAATGGAATGTTTTTAAACTTTGGGGTATATTTTATCAAGTAGTCTGAAGAAAGTATGTTGACTTAAATCTTTCCTAAAAGCATCATGAGAGTCTCTTTCTTCACGTTCTCTTCACCATTAGGCATTGTCTTAAAACAATCTTTAGACACAACTTGACGTGCAAAAAGTGGTAGTTCATTATTGGCTTAATTTGAATTTTAAAATTACTATAGAATTTAAAAATTACTTAGAACTTTTTTTCATGAGTTTCTTGGACATTTATATTTCTTGTTTTGTGACTTGTTAGGTTTAAGTCTGCCAAGTGCTGGGAAATAGTCATTTCAATGTTATCCGAAAAGTGCCTAAACAGCAGTGTTCGAAGCAATATTCCCTGGTTTAAGTTTCCATAGAGACAGGAAACAACTTTAGACTATAAAAGTTTAAAATTTTGCCTTGCAGTCTTGAGAAGAAAGATTGTCATTTTGCACAGAGACGGACCACTGTGGTTTCCCTGCGCTGGATAGCTGGGGAATAGATAAGAAATCCCGGTTAGGTACTCTTACTTTCAAATCGTTCTTTCCTGCTCATCACATTTGTCAGGTAACATGTATCCTTTTTTTTTTTTTTTTTTTGAGATGGAGCCTCGCTCTGTTGCCCAGGCTGGAGTGCAGTGGCGTGATCTCTGCTCATTGTAACCTCCATCTCCTGGGTTCAAGAGATTCTCCTGCCACAGCCTCCCAAGTAGCTGGGAACTATAGGTGCCCGCCACCATGCCAGACTAATTTTTGTATTTTTAGTAGAGACGGGGTTTCACCATGTTGGTCAGATTGGTCTCAAACTCCTGACCTTGTGATCCGCCTGCCTTAGCTTCCCAAAGTGCTGGGATTACTGGTGTGAGCCACAGCACCCGGCCTTGTCATGTAACATGTATCTTTAAAGGAACAAAGGAGAACATATATATTGACCATTTTCTTTGTGAATTAAAGTGCTTATTTGAATTTCTTTTGTTCTTGATGTGTTTGTTTTCCTTCAGAGTTTTCTGTTTACCCTCATTTCCTGATCCACTTAGAATAAATCCTAGTGTGCCCTCATTATCCACCTCACTGATACTGAATACTACTCATGACATCAGTGTGTAGGCTGCAAATGGCTGCAAAAAGTACCTAACACTTGAGGAGTTAGTCATGCAATTTGTGTGGTCCTGTCTTCACTTAAAACCATCAAATGAAAAAAGAAAAAGAAAAAAAAAGAAAAAACACAAAAAAAGCTATACTCATATAGAGCAAAATGATACAGATTTCTTTATTTTTGTGCAGCTGCTGAGGAGCATCACTTCCCTTGAGAATCTACAATCTAATTCATGGCCATAAATCATAGATTATGGCTTCTGATGGATGGGGCATCAGTGTCTAAGATCAGTTCATTCTGCTGTTTCCAGAAGATGTCCCAACATATAAAACACTCAAAGAGTAAATGCAAGCTGACACTTCAAGATGGCTTCCTAGAGGTATACTTTCAATCTCACTGTTCGCATAAATGAAAAAGGTGGATAATAGCAATTGCCCAACTCCTTTTACAAACTAGGAACAGTTCATGATGCTGAAATAAAACTCTTTAAGAGTCAGGGAAAGAAGAAAGGCTGTGTGTTCAAGGAATTGACACTGTATAATCAAGACACATTCACAGGATATGGCAATAAGATCTGTTACTGCCCCTTTGGTTCTCTCAGGAAATTCTACCATATTGTCTTAGTCCATTCACTCTCTCATTTCGTCTCCAATTTCTTTAAACTTCCAATAATCTCCACTCTTAGTTGACCTTGCTTTGCTTCTTATTTCTTTTCTTTTCTTTTTTTTTTTTTTTTGAGAGAGTCTCACTCTGTCACCCGGGCTGGAGTGCAGTGGCACCATCTGCAACCTCTGCCTCCTGAGTTCAAGTGATTCTCCCGCCTCAGCCTCCCAAGTAGCTGGGATTACAGGTGCCCGCCACTACACCCAGCTAATTTTTTGTATTTATAGTAGAGATGGGTCTTCACCATGTTGGCCAAGTTGATCTCGAACTTCTGACCTCGTAATTCACCCACCTCGGCCTCCCAAAGTTCTGGGATTATAGGTGTGAGACACTGCGCCCGGCCCCCTGCTTCTTATTTCACTGAGATAATGGAATCAATCAAAAGAGAATTTCCTCAACTTTCCACCATCAAATAGCTAACCCACTGCATCTGTTCCCATACATTCGACCTGGCGCTGGACCTGCCCTCTGTTACTGCAGATTGAGACCTCCCATCCCTACCAAGACCTAAATCCAATTAAGAGTTGGGTACACATTTTCTCTCCTTTACTGAAGGACTTTGCTGATGCAACTCTGCTTTCTCTACCATCAGTTCTTTCCTTCTAATAGCTCATTCTCATCAGCATAAAAATATGTACCTGTTTTTCCTATTTTCAACAAAGCTCTTCCCTCCCCGACCTCACACCCCTCCTCCAGATACTACCCCATATTCTGCATCTCTGTACAGCAAAATTCCTCAAGAGTTGTCTAATAGCTGCCTCTTGTTCTTCCACCCATTTATTCAGCTTTTTTAGGCCTTTGATTTCATTTATTGTGTAAGCAATTTTATAAGAACAGAAGTAATGAATACAAAAAGACATCACCCACATTCCACTAGCCTAAGATATCAGTTTTTCTTGTTTTATTTGTACATTGGCTTATGCCCTTTGTTGTACTATTGCAATCATAGTCTAGGAATATTTTCATATGCTACTCTCATTATTTAACATTATAATTTCCTTTCTTGCTATATAATTTATAGAATTAGTATTTTAAGAATTAAATATGATCAAGTTGATATGTGTATAGTTCATCTCACCATCCTCATATTTTAGGTCATTTAGATAGTATTTTGCCAGTGCTATAAATACTGCTGTGGTTAAGCACATCATGTATATAAGTTACCAAATAGCTTTTGTGCAAATTGTTTGTTCATACATATTGTAGAAGAATCTTTAAAAAATCTTTTATAAAGTGGTATAACTGCCCCATGCAATAGTGGCTGGTATTCTATCTACTATTGAAAAAGTAGTTAAGACCTATATAGTAGGCTGGACGCAGTGGCTCATGCCTGTAATCCTAGCACTTTGGGAGGCCAAGATAGGCAGATCACAAGGTTGAGACTGAGACCATCCTGGCTAACGTGGTGAAATCCTGTCTCTACTAAAAACACAAAAAATTAGCTGGGCACGGTGGCATGCACCTGTAATCCCAGCTACTGGGGAGGCTGAGGCAGGAGAATTGCTTGAATCCCAGAGGCAGAGGTTGTAGTGAGCCAAGGTCACGCCACTGCACTCCAGCCTGGGTGACAGAATGAGACTCTGTCTCAAAAAAAAAAAAAAAGAACCTATATAGTGTCACATCCCATTGGAGCCAGGATGGGCAGGATAGTTACCTTGTTTACCTTGCTTCCTTCCTAATTACACCTCACCACCGTTCCTTCAAGCCCTGCTAGCATCGGTCTTTCAGTGGTGACCTCTACCATTAAGGTTCTCTAGTCCAGAAGACGACTCCGTCCACGTTCCTGCATGCCCCACACTTCATGAGACCACAGCACTCTCCCAAGAACTGTCTGACCATGCATTACTTTCGTAGCATCACCTAACTGGACCTGTGTATTCTGCAACTCGGCAAGCATTCAGCCAAGGAACTAGATGCAAGTCACTCTATCTTGCAAGCACCTTTAATCTCTGTACATCTCTTCAAGGGCTTCTCACCAGGAATACTGTACTCCTCAGGGCCTAAAAATCACCTTTCCACTTCTCCAGCTCTCTCTTTCTGTAGACTGGGAGGAAGGGGAATGTTGGTTGGTATGCCCATTGTAAGTCCTGCAGGGATATTCTGACAACTTGTCTTTCTGGTGTCTATCTTATGAGATAACATTTAATATCTGTCCCCCAAACCCTAAGTTTGGGCCTAGCATAAATTCCACAACTTCTGACTAATAAGATAAGTTACAGTTAGAGACTGCTGCAGTTTGAATATTGGTCCCCTTCAAAACTCATGTTGAAATTTAATCCTTGATGTGGCAGTATTGAGAGGTGGGGCTTCTCGTAAATGGATCAATCCATTAATAGATTAATGGGTTAGAATAGGAGAGGGGCTGGCAGCTTTTTACGAAGAGGAAGAGAGAACTGAGCTAGCACACTCAGCCCCCTAACCATGTGATGCCTGCCTTGCATTACCTCTGGTCTCTGCAGAGAGTCCCCATCAGCAAGAAGGCCTTCACCAGATGCAGCCCCTTGATCTTGAACTTTTCAGCCTCTAAACTATAAGAAAGAAATTCCTTTATATACATAAGGATATATATACACACACATACACACACATAATATGTTTTTTTTTTTTTTTTTTTTTTTTTGAGACGGAGTCTCACTCTGTCACCCAGGCTGGAGCGCAATGGCACGATCTCGGCTCACTGCAGTCTCTGCCTCCTGAGTTCAAGTGATTCTCTCACCTCAGCCTCCCGAGTAGCTGTGGTTACAGACACCGCCATCATGCCCAGCTAATTTTGGTATTCTTGTGGAGACAGGTTTAACCATGTTGGCCAGGCTTGCCTTGAACTTCTGACCTCAGGTGATCCTCCCACCTCGGCCTCCCAAAGTGTTGCATGAGCCACCACACCCGACCTAATTCCTTGCCTCTAGGTCCCTTTGATTTTCCTTTCACAGGCCTCATTGTACTTGTAATTATTTATGTAATGTCTAGTCATTTGATAGAGTGTAATTCCCAGTCTTTAACCTAGATGTTCTATAAATACTTTTGATTAAACAATGGAATGTTTTTAAACTTTGGGGTATATTTTATCAAGTAGTCTGAAGAAAGTATGTTGACTTAAATCTTTCCTAAAAGCATCATGAGAGTCTCTTTCTTCACGTTCTCTTCACCATTAGGCATTGTCTTAAAACAATCTTTAGACACAACTTGACGTGCAAAAAGTGGTAGTTCATTATTGGCTTAATTTGAATTTTAAAATTACTATAGAATTTAAAAATTACTTAGAACTTTTTTTCATGAGTTTCTTGGACATTTATATTTCTTGTTTTGTGACTTGTTAGGTTTAAGTCTGCCAAGTGCTGGGAAATAGTCATTTCAATGTTATCCGAAAAGTGCCTAAACAGCAGTGTTCGAAGCAATATTCCCTGGTTTAAGTTTCCATAGAGACAGGAAACAACTTTAGACTATAAAAGTTTAAAATTTTGCCTTGCAGTCTTGAGAAGAAAGATTGTCATTTTGCACAGAGACGGACCACTGTGGTTTCCCTGCGCTGGATAGCTGGGGAATAGATAAGAAATCCCGGTTAGGTACTCTTACTTTCAAATCGTTCTTTCCTGCTCATCACATTTGTCAGGTAACATGTATCCTTTT
>NW_012116044.1:1508571-1512845 GCF_000951035.1 Colobus angolensis palliatus | reverse complement strand
TCTCGATCTCCTGACCTTGTGATCCGCCCGTCTCGGCCTCCCAAAGTGCTGGGATTACAGGCTTGAGCCACCGCGCCCGGCCATAATATGTTTTATATAATATGTTACTATATCTATTCTGTTACATATATAGCAACAGAAAAGGACCAAGACAGTTACCTTTTCCCATTCCTTCAATCAAAGCTTTGTCACTCTAATTTAGGTGCAGTTCCTGTAAATAGTTGATGTGGCAGGGGTCCTCTGTTCACTTGCTCCTCTGGATCCACTATCCACCCTTCTGCTGCCTGCTGTCTGCCTGAAGAGGCTGACCTGGAGGGACTACACCAACTTCTACCTTTGCACTCTAGCTTGACCAAGTGCAGAAGAGCAAGGTCAATTCTCAGCTCCTTCCCTGTGATGTCCCCTAGGGACCGCTGTGACATCAACTAAAGGTCATGACTCCTCTCTGGATGGCCTCCTCTATAAGAGTCTTTCCTTCCAGGTTCTAGTAACCACATCCTCCCCTTGTGCTTTGGGGCCTAGGAGAGAACAATTCTGCTGGGATTAGCCCCAGTATAACACTATGCTTTGTTGTTCTAGTGTCATCTCATACCTTCCTAAGTAAATCTTCTTGGAACTATCCTACTTTTGATTATGTAATTTTGTTGAGACCCTGTCAGTATATAATTAAATTTACAGTATATAATTAAACCAGATTTTCAAATTCAGTCTAAGAGGTTTTGCTTTTTGATAGAATTTTACTTAGACAGTAAAAATTTATACAATTTTATTTCTTGTACATTTTTATACATTATTTTCTTTTTAGCTCCTTTGCTTACTTTTTAAATTTTCTTTTTATTTCATTTCTCCTGTCCTTATAAATTGGAATTGTTACTATTCACCTCTATTTTATTACTCATTGCTTTCCCAACTTTAATAGTTACATTTATATTCATACATGAAAATTAAAAATTATGACTTCCAACTTGCTCACTCCCTGACATATACTTTTCAATTCTAATAATGGTTGTCTTTTAGCTTCTAATTGTCATGATTAAACTCATGTATTTCTATTGATACATCACAAATTAGATAACAACTTTGACTTCTTACCATGTTAGATTACTAGTTTTGTGTTTCTCTACTCCTTCCATTGAAAAAACCTTTAGAACATTTAGCTACCCATGTATCCCTATTGCCCAAATCTCAAGTTTGGGTAAGATAATTATAGGATTTCAATCCCTGACTATTAGGAAGTTTTCCCTCACAGAATGTCTCTGTTGTTTCAAAATTTTTAACATAGTATAATTTCTAGTTAACTATCATCCATTTATTTATTTATTTATTTATTTTTTGGAGACAGAGTCTTGCCCTGTCACCCAGCCTGAAGTGCAGTGGCGCAATCTTGGCTCAGTGCAACCTCTGCCTCCTGGTTCAAGTGATTCTCCCACCTCAGCCTCCCAAGTAGCTAGGATTATAGGCGTGCAGCACCATGCCCTGCTAATTTTTGTATTTTTAGTAGAGATGTGTTTCACCACTTCACTATGTTGGCCAGGCTGGTCTTGAACTTCCAACCTCAAATGATCCACCCACCTCGGCCTCCCAAAGTGCTGGGATTATAGGCATGAGCCACCATGCCTGGCACATTTAGATTTAATTGTAAATATTATGAGCCATTATTCATCAATGTTTCTTGAATTTCTTATCTTTCCTATCATAAAATTTAATTTTCTTTGGTTAGAGAATTTTCTCAGAGATATATGGGTAGAATGTTTTTAGAGCCCTTGTAATATGCAAAAACTTTTTCAGTTTGATCTCACATGTGATGATAAATTTCATGGTATAGAGATATTTCCAATATACCATGTACTGTAAATGTAAATGCAAATTATCTGGTTCAACCAAGGTTGTAGATAAGAAGTCTGTTACTAGTCCAGTTGTTTTTCCTTTGTAAATTACCATTGAAAGTTGTCTGTTCTTTGCATAGAAGCATATATGATTTTCCACTATGATGTCAATTGCTATTTTTTGGTTCCATCATTCATTCCCTGTTTATTAGTTGGCATATTATATTGTAAGGAAAAGCTTTCTTTTTCCTTTAGTTATTAATAGTATAAATTCATAGTATGGATTCATGGATTAATAGATGATTATTTTATTCAATAGGCAATATCTGTTTCTGATTTTTTTTTTTTTTTTTTTTTTGAGACGGAGTCTTGCTCTGCCGCCCAGGCTGGAGTGCAGTGGCCGAATCTCGGCTCACTGCAAGCTCCGCCTCCCGGGTTTACGCCGTTCTCCTGCCTCAGCCTCCCGAGTAGCTGGGACTACAGGCGCTCGCCACCTCCCCCGGCTAGTTTTTTGTAGTTTTTAGTAGAGACGGGGTTTCACCGTGTTAGCCAGGATGGTCTCGATCTCCTGACCTCGTGATCCGCCCGTCTGGGCCTCCCAAAGTGCTGGGATTACAGGCTTGAGCCACCGCCCCCGGCCTGATACTGTTTTTTTAAGTTAGAAAAAAATTTTTTTTGTTTGTTTCTTTTTCTTTTTTAGAATTTTTAAATTTTAAAAATTATTTTGAGAGTCTTACTCTGTCGCCCAGGCTGGAGTGCTGTGGCGTGATTTCGGCTCACTGCAACTTCTGCTTGGCAGGTCCAAGCAATTCTTGTGCCTCAGACTCCCAAGTAGCTGGGTGTTTCTGTCATTCTGTACTGATGGTCAAATTGTCCCAGATTTGGCTAGTGGAGACCCCTTCAGGATGGCTTTTATGTTCTTTTGACATATTCCGATCATTCTTTGAATACTCCTTTACTTTCTAATACACACATAGATGTTCTACACTTATCTTGTACTTTTCTTACCCATCTCTGAAATCAGGTATTTCTTCAAAGAACTCTGGTGTTTTGTTTGTTTCTTTTCTTTTCTTTTTTTTTTTAGAGGCAGTCTCGCTCTGTCGCCAGACTGGAGTGCAGTAGCGCAATCTCAGCTCACTGCAACCTCCACCACACATGTTTAAGCGATTCTCCTGCCTCAGCCTCCCAAGTAGCTGGGATTAGAGGTGCCCGCCACCACGCCCAGCTTACTTTTGTATTTTAGTCGAGACGGGGTTTCACCATGTTGGCCAGGATGGTCTTGATCTCTTGACCTTGTGATTCGCTTACCTTGGCCTCCCAAAGTTCTGGGATTACAGGTATGAGCCACCACACACAGCTGCGTTGTTTGTTTTTTTGTTTTTTTGTTTTTTTTTTTTAAATTGCAGAGAATGGTGTTTAAAAACTGAGATCTGGGCCAGGTGCAGTGGCTCACACCTATAATCCCAGCACTTTGGGAGGCCAAGGGGGGGCGGATCATGAGGTCATGAGTTCGAGACCAGCCTGGCTAACATGGTGAAACCCTGTCTTTACTAAAATACAAAAACAAGCTGGGCGTGGTGGCAAGCACCTATAATCCCAGCTACTTGGGAGGCTGAGGGAGGAGAATCGCTTGAACCTGGGAAGCAGAGGTTGCAGTGAGCCGAGATCGTGCCACTGCACTCCAGCCTGGGCAACAGAGCCAGACTCCGTCTCAAAAACAAACAAACAAACAAAAAATCCCTGAGATATGGACACTAGGTATGTTCAACGTTATTGCAATGGCATTGCTCTCAGGCCTGCCCAATGGAAAGAGCTAGAAAATACATAATATATGTCTACATATTTGTATGTATACATATTGTGGAAAAGACAAAAACACTGATTAAAATATTCCTATTTTAGTCTTACACACCACCAAGTTTATTCTACTTTTCTCCTTTTCCATATTTGTAACTCCTTTTTCTAAAACTGAGAAGCTTTGTTCCCATTACTTAAAACTATTTGTTTATTGGATCAATCCCCAATGTGATCAATCTCCTCTCACCACCACTGCTCACCTCATTTGGCTTCCAGCATCCCATCATAGGTGGCTGCCCCTTGCTTGGATGCTTTCCTTATCTTGCGTGGGTGTGCATGCCATGACAGCACTGCCTTCCCTACTCAATGCAGATGCTGTTCTCATTCCTCCTAGGCTCCAGCATCTGGTGCTGGACCACTAACCTACTCCCCAGAACCAAATTATTTAGGCAAGAAATAAAGAGGGTAGGCAATGAGGAAAAAAATTATCTCTTTATATCTATATGTATATGTTTATGTATATCTATATTTATACGTATATATTCCAAAACTTCCATCACATTTGATGCCCTTTCTTTTATTACTTAGTTTATCATTTTTCTTATTACCAAAGTAAGACGTACAAGCGGCCGGGCGCGGTGGCTCAAGCCT
>NW_012116044.1:1499363-1508261 GCF_000951035.1 Colobus angolensis palliatus | reverse complement strand
AAAAAAAAAAAAAAAAAAAAAAAAAAGACGTACAAGCAATGCAACACTGACAAGCAAAAAGAAGAACATAAAGAGTAGTACTAATCAGGGCCAGCTTCACAGGTGTGTGACTTGTACAGCTGCACAAGGACCTGTGCTCAGAAGGTTTATGCTCTGCTGTCATCCTGAAATTCTTCATAATTTTTGAACAAGGATCCCTGCATTTTCAATTTGCTTCTATGTTCCTTTCTAGGAAAGTATACATGTGTTTATGATTTTATCTTATTTTATTTTTACAGAGACACAGTCTTGCTCTGTCACCCAGCCTTGAGTGCAGTGGTGGGATCATGGCTCACTGCAACCTTGAATTCTTGGGCTCAAGTGATCCACTCACCTCAACCTCTTGAGTAGCTGGATTACAGTTGTGTGCCACCATGCCCAGCTAATTTTTTAATTTTTTGTAGAGATGGACGGGGTCTTGTTATGTTGCTGAGGTTGGTCTTGAACTCCTGGGCTCAAGGGATTCTTCTGCCTTGGCCTCTCAAAGTGTTGTGATTACAGGTGTGAGCCACTGTGCCTGTCCTGTTTATGTATTTTAAAATGAAATCATACTGTGCATATTTGTTACCTGCTTTGTTCAGCTGAAAGTTTTGTTTCATATATCAATATGGTGTATCTTCAGCATCATTATATGAATGTATCTTTAATTAATTTAACTAAATTATTTCTTATTGGATATATAATTTCTAGCTTTTCAACATTACATGAGCAAGGGATTTGGGTATCAGGTAGATTTGGTTTAAAATTCTTCCTTCATCACTTACTAATTACATCATCATAAAATAAATTCAACTTTCCGAGTCTCAGTTTCCTCATCTATAAAATGGAGAAAATGATAGAGCCTCATAGCTATTTTTTAAAAGCATTAAATGAAATACTACATACAAAGCACTTAGTTCCTGGTACATAGTAAGTGTTTAGTTAAATTTTCTTCAGTTTCCTCAGTTGTAAAATGGGAATACCCATAATGTCTACCTCAGGGGTTCTTGTGAGAATTAAATGAGTTACTATATGTAACGTACATATAGTAAGCACTCAGCAAATGTTCATAACAGTATGATTACAACTATAAACCGATTCGGAGCTTATTGACTGATAATGAACTATCAGTTAAAAAGCCAAAAAGTTTTTTAAAAAAGCAAACTCTAAACGTTTATTTATCAACAGCCAAAAATGCTTACAAAAAAAAATTTTTTTTGGAAAAGTTTCTTTGACTCAAAAATCTGGAATCCAGAGAGATCATGTGGCCAAGCCTCAGTTCACCCTGATGAGTTTCTGGAACACACTGGATAATTGTAATCTTATTTAAATTACTAAGCCCTTTTCAGTCATGCCACTAATTCTATTTTGTTTTGTTTTGTTTTAACCAGAATAATATTCCCTCTTCATCTGTGTTTCCTAGAATGAAGAAAAATAGTATTTTCCTTTTACCAGTTCCCTATTACTTCTTTTATTTAGTTGTCAGATATATTTTGAAATAAATTCTTATGTTTTAAAAATTCTTCTCTAGCAGTAGGCATTTAGGATATTTGTTGGCGTATCTGAACCTAGGCCAACATTTTCATTGCTGCATATTTTGAATATCTTGAATAAATTTTAAATGGTTTCTTTCCATCCTATTCTCTTCTCTGGGAGCCAGATCCTACAAGTCCTGACATGCCCTCTGCAGGGAGGCCATGGGTGGGGAAGCAATGTAGGGATTCCCCTAACAAGACTGAAACCGAAACTTCTAAAAACTCATCTTGATTTCTGTCCACATTTATTTTCCATTTGCCTTTCTGGCACCCTTCCTTCTTTTTACTGAACTTCTCATCCTCCAAGTGTCCCCAAGATAGGGCCTACACTTTGCCACACCCTCTTGACTGTGGCAGGGGTGTGTAGTCTCTTCTGAAAACCTCCTTGTTTCAGAAGCTGCAGTCAGAGGCATCCGTTGCCTCAGGGAGGATTAGAATTATTAAATCAGGAATGCAAAAGAAAGAAATAATTATTGTTCAGCTTTTGTGTTTTAAGAATAGACTTTTGAAACCCACAGCTGAGACAACAGTTTGTGAAGGAAAAACAAAAATCAAGGCTGTTGAGAAAGAAAAGGTTTTTTTAGTTTCAAATAGGAAAATCACCAGGCATGAAGTTTAACCTGAACAATACACTGTAAAGAAGGTAGATGAAGAAGCATTGCCCCAGCAGAGGGAGGAAAGCAGCTCAGGGGAAGTGGCTGGCATGGGAATCTGAGAGGGGACACATTCATTTCCTTATGGGGTTGAAACTCTGGAAGGTACCAGAAGAGAATCTCCTGATAAGTTTTCAGAATTCCAAAACTAGGGGAGCCTCATGTACCAAGATGTAGTTCAGGAATGGTTGTAAGTCTCAAAAGAAGACCCACACACAGCCTAATGTAACCTTATACACCCTATTCACCCAGCAAGTGATAGGAGAGTAGTCAGTGCTTTCCAGGCTCCAAGAGAGGAGAGAGAGAGACTGACAGAGAGAGAGAGACAGAGAGAACCTATTGGGATCTCAAGGCTGGGATGTGGAGGTGCTACAGTGTTGGCTACATTTGTGGATCACTTGAATTGTCAGGTATGTCTCAGTTGATTGTGGCCAGCTGAGGACCAAACGGGTCAGCACATCTGTGCAGAATTTATCCCTTTATCTGCTGATAAATGGATACTGTTGAATGACATAGTAGTGACACAGTGATGGAAGACCAAATACTCAGAACACTGGCCCAGTGCCTGGACATCTTGAAAGCTCTTCCTAGTAGACACTATTGGTCTCACCCATTTCCTTTATTTGACCAGCACACCCATCCCCAGCTGCTGTAAATGTTGGCTGATAATAGCTGGCAGGGCTACTTTTCTCCAGAAAATTGCCTTCAGCTGGGAGCTGCCCAAAACTAGCTGGGAGGTTACCTCACTCCAACCCTCTCTGGGAGTCAATGATTAGGACTGATGTGGGGCAAAAAAACCTGGCCACCTGACTCAGGGGGCTCAACTTTGTGGTTCCATTCACATTCCTGGGTTCCTTTGCAAGCTGAGGCTAGATTTCAGTTGAAATCTCATGTGCTTAACTTCTTCCCCTGAGGAATCCCACTGCCTCCATTTCTTTACAGCTTTGTTCTAAGAGCACTCCCTCAATCAGTCACTTGCATAAGAATCTTTGCCTCAGGCTCCAGTTCTAGAGAATCTCACCTAAGACATTTCCTCCAACACCAGCTACTATTTTGGGAGAATGAGGAGTTGGGGAAAGTTCTTGAATGACTGGCCACATTTAAATCTGAAATAACTAAGAAACACACTGAAATGATTGTATTTATGTAGAACCAACTTGATTATGTTTTGAGACATCAGGTGAAAGATAAAGACTAAGTTTTGCAGACACAGTGGATCAGCCCTGTAAATCCAGCTACTTGGGAGGCTGAGGAGGTTGAGGCAAAGTAGGAGGATTGCTTGAGTCTAGCCAGGGGTTTGAGGCTGAAGTGAGTTCTGATCACACCACTGCCTTCAAGCCTGGGGAACACAGAGTAAGACTCCATTTCTAGGAAAAAAAAAAAGACAAAAAAATTTAAAATGCTGCATTTCTTCATCAGAGATTATGGCCTATAAAATACTGGATCCACTATACATAGAAAGCCCTTTTTCTCCAGATCAACTGCAACTTCTTCACAGCATTCATTTTGTTGGCATTGTTTCTAGGGTCAAATCAAAATACAAGGACCAGGAGAGCTGGCCAAAAAAACCCACAAGACAAAACAGTATATTCCTGACCAAAAGAGGAAGAACAATGTGTCAAAAGAAAAGCTTTAGAAAAATTAAATTGAACTGAGTTTAACTGAGCACAAAACAATTCTCAAACCAGGCAGTCCCCAGAAACCATAATGGGTTCAGAAAGACACTAACATTGCTGTATGGTCCGAGAGAATTTATGAATGGAAAAAGAAAAGTGATGTACACAAAACGGAAGTGAGATACAGAAACAGCTGTATTTGTTACAGCTCAGCATTTACCTTATGAACATGCTTTGAACATGGCTTAAACAGTTGGCCACCTTTGATTAGCCACAACTTGGTGATTGGTACAAGACTAGGTTGCAGTCTGTTTACACATCCAGTTAGATTACCATTCACTATATGTCGAGAAAACTGTTAGAATGAATTTGAAATATGTTCAGGAGGCGGCTTTAGGCTAAATTTAATTTAATAATTCCCTTATTTTAGTCAACCACTAAATAGGTTATGCTGTCCTCATGATCATGCATTTCTTTGGGGTTTTGTTATTCCAGTTGAAGAGATAACACTTGACATTCTACAGATGGCTGCACGAAAATATTTGAAACTTTTGAGAGAATACAATGCACCAGATAAACTTACTATTACGATTATCAGGAGGATAATACCAAGAGTTTGGAGTATGCTTCTTAGCCAGTGTCCTCATGAACCAAACCAAGTAAAATCAAATATATCAAAGAGCCAGATAAAGAGTCTACTTGTTTCAACCAAGCAGCCTGTTTATTAATCCCCTACAACTGAATGTCTATAATACCCAATGTATTCATACATTTACAAGTAGTGTCAGCAATTGCACAGATTGTTCCCTCCCTGCTTAGTCCATCAGTAATCTAGAGCAATTTTATTATCTACCACAACATTTTCAAGAGAATTTAAAGCCTGTTGTGTAACAATAGCCTCTGCAGTAGAATCTGCTATAGAGCCTATTACAAGAGCTAAATTTCTAATTATTGCTTCATTTACTCTAAACTATGGAAAAAAGAGACCTAACAACTGATGCCCATCCAGAAGAGACAGGCCTCCAGCAATGTTCTCTTTAACTTATGATGTAGGCTAAGAGGAGTGGACCAATGTTCTGACTGATTATAGAACAACAAAGGTACATTTTTCATTTAATGAAAAATTCTCACTCACATTGGCCCTTCATCTTCCATCCATCAAGGCATAAGGGTGCCCATGTACAAGGCTGGTTGCAAAATCCTCTACAGATAAAATATACCCTGTGAGTGCACACAAGACCTCTTTTCCAGCTCCATTATTTACAGAGGCATAAGCAGAAAAAAAAAATTAGGAGAGGTGAGTGTCTCATGATAGCAGAGAAGTCTGATTTGAGATCTTGGGAAAGCGGTCCACATCTAGGATGCCATCTGCTTCTGGGGAGAAACTTCCCTGGTTAGCTTTTCCTTAAGGTTTCCAATGGGGCTATAATTCCATGAGTCTAGAGGTGCCTTTCTGAGTTGCGAGATTAAGGATCCAAGGTTTGAGGTCTCAAAGTCTTGCTGCACTGTGAGTGGCAAGGGCAGTCTTTCTCTGGTGTTTTTTCCAGAAGATCCAATCTATGGGTTATAGATTGTGAAAGATTTGATTGTCCTCAGTCAGTGGATCATGGAAAGCTTCCTTTACCTAGAGGAAATACACTTTGTCATAATGCATTAAATTCTTGTGGTATTTAGTCATATCAGAGTTTAGGGGCAGAAGATACATGCACAAGGTTCATTATTAGGAGCATAGGCCCTCCAGTCACTATTTCATAAGGGACCAACTTATGTTTTTTCGTTTTTTCACTGGAAGTGGATCTGTTCATCATCAATCTGCAATACCTTTGACCAAGGCAATCAAGTTGATTTAGTTTAGCTTTTCCTAATATTATTGTATCTGTAATACCTTATTTAGCTGTTTTTGCAACTTGTCTAGTGAAACAAGTACCTTTGTCACTGGAGATTTCTCCAGGATTGCCCCACAAGGGAAACACATTTCCTAACGATGTTATAAGCATCAGCCTTCTTGTATGGGAAAACTTCTGTACAACCAGAAAACATGCACTGAAAGTAACAATTGAATGAAATACCTCTATAAATGTTCAAATGGTCAATCAGGTAGCAGAAATGTACCTGAAGTTCTGATTGTCTTCCCAGGATTATAGGTTCAACAAACCAAACATTGGTCATAAACCATTTTAGCAATGTAGAGCAGTCACCACACCAATATATGTTTTTATATAATTTGATAATTTTTTCTCTGCCATGATGAATCATGGGGTGTAGAGCATTTAATAAGAGAAGCCTTGAGGACTGGGGAAAGACTAGGTGGCTCTCTAGGCTTTTCTTGAGTCCATGCTTAACACTGGATTTATATCCTCTTAAATATCAATTTGGTTTTTCCAAATCCTGTGTGTAGCACTGTTTAATAGATGGGTTATTACAGGTAGTTTGACTTGGACAGTGGAGTTCATTCAAATTGCATATCTAAAGAATTTTAGTACTGGCTGATTTAGTGTGAAAATCTGGCAGAGTATTTCCTTTGTATTCAATTAATTCTTGTCTTGCTCGGGTTAGCAGTTTTATAAATTAGTCCAGCTCTTCATTAGAGTTCTGGGAATTCTTGTACCATCCATATTATATTATCTAAAAATTATCAGAAGCCTACATTCAGGGATGCTTGTCAGTGTCTTTTCCATCCTTTCCATGAACCTCCTTGAAGATACAACACTGTAGGAATTTATTTGCTTGTTAAGAACTTTCAGAAATTGCATCAGAATTAAGCAATTAACTACAGAAATGACTTTAAATGGTTATAAAGACACAATTGAAAAGAAAGTGTGGTTATTTCCATGGCCTACAATAACAACATAATCATAACTATGAATGATAACATACCAGGACATATCAGAGTTTTAGGAATCTCATATAATTTTGGAATATATATTAAGAACATATACATAAAAATATAACTCAAAGAAGGTTAAACACCATTACTTATTTTACAATGCTTTCCATGCAATTTAACATATCAGATAAGCCAATTTATTATCTTTTTTCTAAATGTTGCAGAGGACTTCTAATATCCCAGAGTTAGTCTGAGGCCAGATTCAATTTTGAATTTGTGATTTGATTTTGGGAAGACTGCCAAATATGTCAAAGGTTTACAATACTTAATCAAGATAGGTTCACAAGTCAGTGTAAAATAACAGTCATTCATCTAACCGAAGTGGTAATTAAAAGGTTTTGAAATGCAAAAACCTTTATTTTTTGATAGAGAGGAGACAGTTTTCCAAATAATCAAAATACCTAGTAAAGTCAGCATGAGATAAAATCTGTCTCTCCTCTTTCCTCTTTTTTTGTAGTTTACTCGAAAATTAAACAAAAAGATTTTACTGCCTCTTATTAATGGTATACAAAATTCTTGTTCAAATGAGAAAACCAAATTTTACTTTTGTATTGGTATATTATCGATGCTAAAGCTAATTTTAATAAAACTTTATAAATAAGTCTATCCAATCTCAGTCAGCTTTTGACCACACAAGATTTCCATAAGCCTTTTATATCTTAAACAATTTTTTCTATTGTATTTATCTTCCCAACTTTCTATATTTACTAATTTTATCTGTATCTTTTTTTTACTCACTCAATTTGAAACAACTCTTAAGTAACTTCTAAATTAGGCAAAATTACTTTTTTTTCAACAAACGCACATTTTCAACCCTTTACAACTTTCCTCATCAAAGACATATCTTGCTTTCCTTTCGACACCCTGGATACATAATTATTTCTCTTATGTCCAGTAGTTTTTCTTTTTTTTAGACAGAGTTTCACTCTTGTTACCCAGGCTAGAGTGCAATGGCACAATCTTGGCTCACTGCAACCTCTGCCTCTCAGGTTCAAGTGATTCTCCTGCCTCAGCCTCCTGAGTAGCTGGGATTACAGGTGCGTGCCACCATGCCCAGGTAATTTTTGTATTTTTAGTAGAGATGGGGTTTCACCATATTGGCCAGGCTGATCTCAAACTCCTGACCTCAGGTGATCCACCCACCTCGGCCTCCGAAAGTGCAGGGATTACAGGTGTGAGCCACTGTACCTGGCTGTCCAGTAGTTTTAATTACATATATTAACTATAATTTTACCTCTTACTAACCCTAATTTCTAGTGAAAATCCTAATTTTGAACTGTTTCGTGTCAGTATTTGTAGATGAAAAACATTTTATAATTTTTTAGAAATACACTTTCTTTTTGTTTATTAATAGATCTAAACACATTTAGCTTTTCTATATCATACTAAAATAATATGCCAAAGTATGTAAATTAAACTTATTTTTAATAATTAATGTTTCAGCATTTTAACTTACTCATAAGTGACTGAGGCATTTTATAATTACATATTACTAAATTTAATATAATGTGACTTTAAGATTTTAAATTACTGAAAATAATTTTGAAACTATGATACAGCTGTATTCCCTAGTCATCCTAGACCTCAAGTAGCCATGTGACACCCAGGATGGCTATGAGGGGAAGGTCCTGTCTGGGTCCTGAATTTACAAACCAGGTATAGAGCTCAGGACAGAGGACAGTGCTGTAAAGATGATGCCTGAGGATCCAACTCCTCCAAGAATGGATAGGAGAAAAAGCTGACCCAGGGAGGAAGGGGCCATATTAGGTTTGACTGTGCCTTGCAGCTGGTGGTGTAGGTGCTGAAGACGTGTTCCCAGGCCTTACCATAGCCATCTATCCAGACTCTAGAATCCAGAGCCTCATGACCAAAATATGAGTACACAGAAAAATCAAGCAAGTATCAAAAATGTTAAAGCAGCAGCAGTTTTATGACTTGAAAACATGCATTAGAGCGGAGCAAGGTGGCCGAATAGGAACAGCTCCAGTCTCCAACTCCCGGCGCGAGCGACACAGAAGACCGGTGATTTCTGCATTTTCAATTGAGGTACTGGGGTCATCTCACTGGGGAGTGCGGGACAATCGGTGGTGGTCACCTGCTGCAGCCCGACCAGTGAGAGCTGAAGCAGGGCAAGGCATTGCTTCACCTGGGAAGTGCAAGGGGGAAGGGAATCCCTTTTCCTAGCCAGG
>NW_012116044.1:1490440-1493608 GCF_000951035.1 Colobus angolensis palliatus | reverse complement strand
CTGACGAGTTGATGGGTGCAGCACACCAACATGGCACAAGTATACATATGCAACAAACCTGCACGTTATGCACATGTACCCTAGAAATTAAAGTATAATTAAAAATAAAAATAAAAATAAAAAAATAAATAAATAGAAGCATGCATTAGAAGCTGGGCGCAGTGGCACACACCTGTAATCCCAGCACTTTGGGAGGCAGAGGCAGGAGGATCACCCGAGATCAGGAATTTGAGACCAGCCTGACCAACATGGTGAAAACCCGTCTCTACTAAAAATACAAAAAATTAGCCCAACGTGGTGGCGCGTGCCTGTAATCCCAGCTACCTGGGAGGCTGAGGCAGGAGAATTGCTTGCACCCGGGAGGCGGAGGTTGCAGTGAGCTGAGATTGCATCATTGCACTCCAGCTTTGGCAACAAGAGTGAAACTCCATCTCAAAAAGAAAAAACAACAACAACAAAAATACATTAAAATACAAAAATAGCATAAACCTGTCCGATCAGCAAACATTTCTGAATTATAGTTAGCTGGCCATTTTGAAGCCATTCCTATTTTATTTTACTAACAATTTAAAATCTAGCTTTATTTACCAAATATTATTGCATATGCATATATGCATAACACATATAGACATACACAGAAGCAGATCTTTTTTTTTTGAGACAGAACTCCTGACCTCAGGTGATCCACCTCCTCAGCCTCTCAAAGTGCTGGGATTACAGACATGAGCCACCACACCCAGCCAGAGGCAGATCTGATAGTTTTCATAAAGAATTTTCATTTGCTGGCTTTTAAATTATTTTCCCCAAATTTACACTATCAACCTTCCAGTTACCTGTATCGTTGCCCTAAGCCACTGTTAGCTAGGCAACCCTAAATTTGCCCTTTCAAAAGGATGACTCTTTGATGAAGCAAAGTAGAAATTTATGTCTCCAAAGCACAGAGCTACGACTTCAGGCCTAAATATTGTACCATCATTTGCCAAAATAAGAAAAAAAGATGTAAAGGCCTAGTTAAGACAAGATGACCAGGAAAAGCACCTTAAACAAAAGTAAGACTTGTTATGGAAATTTACATCATTGGTAAGAGTTTATAGTGACACAGTTCTTCCTCTTTTCTGAGTGCACAGAAGCAGACAACCTTCCAAATGTAAATTTCCTTTATAGATGAATAGCTCCAACAAAGAAGCCTACTTTACCTGAGGGCTTACCTTGATAAACTCTACCCAGGATAGCTTTCTTTTAGCCTTCAGGGCAGGATAGTAACTAAGCCAAAAGGTTAGCAGATTTAATCAACTAGTCACTTAAGCTTTTTACATGCTTCTTATAAAGCCTTCTAAAAAGCAACAAAATATTGAGACTTTTTTACAGGCTTTTATACATCAATATGCATCACTGGTTGAAACTAATTCGGAGCCTTCTTTTTTTTTTTTTAGATGGTGTCTCGCTCTGTCTCCACACTGGAGTACGATGTCATCATCTCGGCTCACTGCATCCTCCACTCCTGGGTTCAAGCGATTCTCCTGCCTCAGTCTCCTGAGTAGCTGGGACTACAGGCACGTACCACCTTGCCCAGCTAATTTTTTGTATTTTAGTAAAGACAGGGTTTCACCACGTTGCCTAGGATGATCTGGATCTCCTGACCTCATGATCCACCTGCCTTGGCATCCCAAAGTGCTGGGGTTACAGGTGTGTGTCACCATGCCCAGCCTTAACTGCACTTCTTAAAGTGCAATGTTGTCATTTGGAATGTTCCACTATAATTTTAAATTACCTTTAGTAAGATTTTTGCCATTGCTGTAAATGTTTACTGCTTCCAGGGCCTAACATTTATACATGTACAGATAAATGTAGCCAGATGGTGGAGTAGTCAATTATTCAGAAATTAAGGATCCTAATTTTACATTGAATCTTGGCTGTGGCTCTTAGATTCCATTGATCAACTAAGCCAATAATTTTTCTTTACCTAAGGGCAAAAGAAAAAGAAATAAAGAAAATGAAAATCCCTGCAGATTTCCAAAAGTCAAAGTTTGCACTCCTGCAGTATTGCCACTTACTGCCAGTTTCTGTCTGACCCAGCTGTATATTCAAAGCTTCTAACTGGATCCAGTCCAGTTAATTATCAGGTCAGATCCAATCCTGGACCCAGTCCACAGTTTCTGTTGCAACTTCCAAACCCAGTTCCGATGAAAAAAATTTTGCTCAAACACAAATAGCTGAAAACACAAATCCATGAAACTTCAGAATCTGAGTGAGAACTTAACCCACGATCCCTAGTTATTGTGAGAGCAATGGACATGATAAGCCTGGGTACTTTGCTTGGTCACTCAGCGCTGCTGGGGGCTGCTGGAGGCTCTACTTCATGCCCCACTGTTTTTTTAGACTGGTTCTATGAATCTACTTATTATTTTTATTTCAATAGGTTTTTCTGGAACAGGTAAAGTTTGGTTGCATGGCTAACTTCTTTAGTGATTATTTCTGAGATTTTGGTGCACCCGTCACCCAAGCGGTGTACACTCGATGCAATGTGTAATCTTTTATCGCTCACCCCGCTCCCATCCTTATTCCCTGAGGCAGGAAAACAGGGTCTGGAGGTGGGGAATATAAGGCCAATTTGCACTTCAGCTACGACAGGAAGTATCTTCTCCATAGGCCATAGGCCAAGTAAATAACTTTGTAACCTTACTTCATCCTCTTTATTTACATAGGGCATACCCCATGTAACCAGTGGAATCCTCTAGAGGGTATTTAAACTCCCCAAATTTCTGTAATGGGGCCTTTGAGCCACTATACTTGAGCCTGCTCCCACACTGTGGAGCGTACTTTCATTTCCAATAAATCCTCCATTCCTTCCTTGCTTTGCTTGTGTGTTTTGTCCAATACTTTGTTCAAGACACCAAGAACCTGAGACATCCTCCACAGGTGACACCCAGAGTCCCCAAAGACCATTGTATTATTCTTATGCCTTTGCAGTCTCAAAGCTTAGTTCCCACTATAAGTGAGAAAATAAGATATTTGGTTTTCCGTTCCTGAGTTACTTCACTTAGAATAATGGTCTCCAACTCTATCCAGGTCACTGCAAATGCCATTATTTAGTTCCTTTTTATGGTTGAGGAGTATTCCATGCTATACACACACACACACACACACACACACACACACACACACACA
>NW_012116044.1:1451439-1490246 GCF_000951035.1 Colobus angolensis palliatus | reverse complement strand
CTGGGTAGATACCCAGGAGTGAGATTGCTGCATCAAATAGTAGTTCCACTTTTAGTTCTTTAAGGAATCTTCACATTGTTTTCCATAGTGGTCGTACTAGTTTACATTCCCAGCAGCAGTGTAAAAGTGTTCTCTTTTCACCATATGCACGCTGTTACAAACAAAGTTTCAGTGTCGCAAAATAAATAGCACTCGAATATAAAATTTTCTTTTTAATTCTCAGCAAGGCAACTTACTTCTATAGAGGGGTGTGCCCTTACAGATGGAGCAATGGTGAGTGCACATTTGGACAAGGGAGGGAAAGGGGTTCTTATCCCTGACGCACGTGGCTCCTGATGCTGTGTCGTTCCTTTATTGGCTAGGGTTAGACCACTCAGGCTAAACTAATTCTAATTGGCTAATTTAAAGAGAGTGATGGGATGAGTGGTTTGGTGGGAAAAAATGGTTATGCAGGGTGAAAAATATATCAGGGTGGAACAGGTAGCAGGTAATCAGAATGAGTCAGGATGGAGTGGGTGATCGGAATGAGGGTGGAGCAGGTGATTGAAATGAGCAAGGGTGGAGCAGGTAATCGAAAAAGTTTGCTTTATGAAGAAGTTAAGTTTAAAAGTATAAAGCAAAAAATTGAACACATTGACATTGATTCTTTGAAAAGAAATCTAGAGCTCATATCTAACAATGCCTCTTCTTTCATTTCCTTACAGCTCTTTCTTTTCAAAATTTTTAACATGTCTTGGCTTAGTTGTTCTGCTTGATTTTCCAAAAGAAACAGTTTCTCTGGATAAGGTGAAGGATAGTTAAGGCAGGTTTTAGTAAGTGCCATTTTTATGAGCCTCTGCACCAACCCACAGATGCACAGTGTGACACAGAACCTGGCGAGAATAAGTACGGCTTATTCTTACGGCTTATTCCCTTATGGCTGTGAGGAAAGTAAGAATTGAGGCTACTATACTTTTCCATTTACTGAACCACTTTTCCAGCCGTTCTGTAAAGGAGTCATTTACCCTTGAGTTGTTGGCTAACTCATTGGACAGATCAGTCAGACCCTGCAATGCCTTCATTATACTTCCATCAGGAGCGGTGTTGTTTGGGATGAAGGTACAACATTGAGTTTTAATCATGACACAAACTCCTCTTTTTACTAATATCATGGCTAAAGCTATCCTATATCCACGCGATCTGGCTAGTAGCCCCTAATTGCTCAGCTATTCCTTTAACAACATCTCTAGTGTAATTAATAAATCGCTGTTGATGGTAATAGATGTAGTTTATCCAATCTACATTTTTATTGTCACCCACCAAAATATTGACTCAAATCCTGCAGCTATTTGATTTCAGGCTGTAAATTGATCTGGTATTCCCTGTGGGACTCCAATTGCATCTAAATAGATGTGAGAGTCAAAAGACCCATAAAGGGCTTCTCTTGTTTTACAATGTCTTATTTTTCCTTCCTCTGGTTGATGAAATGCCAGGGTGAAAGGGATAGCCAATTGGACTAAAGCACAAGTGCCACTCCAGTTACTTGGCAGAGTGCCCAGTAAAGGCTCACCACAATATCACCACTCATCTGCTCTGGGATGAACAAGGGCTGACTGATTGGTAAGGTCTTGAAAATTTTTAAGCTCACTGCATCTGTTTAGGTCTCCAAGGAACACTAAGTTTCCTCCCTGTCATGAGAGACACGAAGTGGACTTAGTGTTGGAGATGGAAGCTGGATGGCCTTCGGGGGTTGACCCGCAGGGTGCCGGACTTTATATATATAGCAGAGAGAGCTTGACATGACTCGTTACCCCAGGGTGTAGAATCCTGGAAAAGAGCTACCATGCAGCCCATGTCTGGTCGACTGGAGGACAACCCTAGTGGAAGGGGGACAACCTGGGCCTCTGGCCTGCCATGCGCACAAGCATAACAATTGCTTTTGTTTAACGTGTGAACAGAATATTTGATCTATTTTAAGCAGGCATTTGCATCTTGGTATTCTGTCTTAATTGCCAAAGTTTGTTTTAAGTCTTTAACTTCTAAGATAGCTATTTTGATCCTGTCGTTAGATGGAGGAGTAATTGTTCTGTTGTGAGAGGTTTTGGAAGAAGGCTTAGAGGAAGGTGCAGGTATCAGGGGATTAAAGAAGTACATTTCTAAGAATCTAATAGGGTCTGTTTCTGAAACCTCAGCCCCCATCCCATAAAACCAGCTTAAAGAAAGGAACCGACTTAGAATAGGGGGAAAACTTTGAGGGTTTGAGATAATAACCTATATAGGATTACACTGATTTAGCTGACAGCTAGGCTGGGGGTTGTCCCTCTAGAAAAATGAATGTATGTTTTTAGGAAATTACAAAAACCAGTTGGGGCAGTCCATTCTTGCTCTTTAGTGGTCCACAGAATGTTGAACCAACTATGGCATAAAAGCTCTACGTCGGCAGGGCAAGACTCCTGGTTGACACTGGAGTCTTTATCAAAATCTCCCTGGATTAAATGGTCCTAATTCACTAATGCCCAGTCTGAGGAGAGTCAGGAGGGACAGAGGTACTTTTGTGAAGTAGAGGGCTGTCTTTGACTTGGCAAGTCCCCACAGGGTGTAACAAGGCAAGCTTTAAATGCAATAGTTTGAGGTGAAATTGACTTGGTTATGTTAATAACTAGATGGTCAGCAATAGTGTGAGGAAAGAAGAAAGAGTAAGAGAATAGATGAAAGAGAGTTAAATTTTTTTTAGCTTTAGTTTGGTAGGGTTTTCCCCTGGAACTATGGCCCACGACTCTGGAGGGGGCGGCACTTTCTTGACTTGGGTGTGATGAGTCCATCCCCTTTCCGCTATACGAACAGCAGCATTGGTGGTTAGCAGCACAAGTTAGGGTCCTTTCCAGGCTGGCTCGAGTTTTCCTTCTTTCTACTGTTTGATGAGAACATGATCTTCAGTCTGGTGCTGGTTTACCGGAAATTCTAGGAGTAGTACCTGAACTAAAAGACTTTTGGTTTTGAGGGAAAGGAAAGTAGAAAATAAACCAAGTATATAATTTCTAAGAAATTGATCTTTTGTTTTAAATGTGGGGATATTTCACCAGTGGACTGTATAGTCCTTAGTGCCTTCTTATTGAGAAATTTCCTTTAGCACCTATTTTTATTAGTTTTTAGACCAAAGAAAGTCAAATACCATTTTATATTTGACAATGCTTCCTGTATGATTTTTATATCAGATAAACTAAATTTCACCTTTTTATTACTGTGTTATTAATGCTAAACTCAATTTTAATAAAACCTTGTAGACATATTTATCCAATTTTAACATTGGACCATAAGGTAAGATTTTTATAGACTCTTTTTAACCTTTTATAATTCTTGTTAAAGAGCAGATTAGTGCTTTAAGAAAAACCTGTTGTGCTTTTATTTTAATGTCCGGTTCACAGAAAGACTGGATGATACCCTTTTAACGTCAACCAATATATTTACACAGAATTTCCTTTACAATTAACATTTTAAAACTTGCTTAAACCTTTAAAACAAAATATTTTTTAACCTTTTAATGTAGATAGAAATCCACATTCTTATGCCCCCTTATAATCCTTTTACCAAAAGTATACTTTACTTTCCTTACACACCTTGCCCATAAACTGTTTCTTCAATAGTTTTACATTCAGGCAGTCTAGTTACTTTTAAATTATACAACATTTCTTGCATAAATTCCCTTTATAGTTTTTTTTCATGACTTTCACGATCTTGGACATGCCTTAACCTTCTGACTTGTTGCAAATATCCCTTTCTTTAAACAACCAGTTAAATTTATTTTAGGACAATAATTTACCATATAACATTTTTTTATATAAATTCTTCCCCTCCTTTTTTTTTTTCCATTCTTCTCCAAAGTGAACTTCCTTTATGTCTGTGGACTAGACTGCCTAAGGCCACAAGATTAGAAGTTAGAATAATACATGTTACACTGTTAACTTTTAGAAAACTTTGCTTTTGTTGAAAATCTTGTAAGTTTGGGATTTCGATTATCTTTGCTATTAATAAGACCTTGTTTAGTCCAAATTAACTTAGAATTAGGATACATGGTTCCTTCCTGGTGCTGTAAGTACTTTAAGGCTTGGCTGAATGCAAACAACTCACACGTTTGAGCAGACCAATTACTAGGCAATTTTTCCTAACTCTGCTTATACAGAGTTTCCCTATCAATTACCGAATATCCATTGTGTCTTTTTTCCTCGATCACCAGGGAGGAACCATCTAGCATCCTATCCTGAAAGGAGTTCCTCCTAGGGCTGGTTGGACCTTTGTATAGTAACTAATTAAGATTTAGATTCCCTGTTAGGAAACCTGCTGGGTTAAGTAAATTTTTAGTGGTTAATGTTGAATCATCTTTTTATTTTATTTTTTTTTAACAGAATAGCCTCATAGTTTCTTCTGTTAGCAAAGCAGTTGTCGCTACACATTGAATGTATTTGGGCCATCTGCCGGTTACTGGGTTAAGGATTTTTGATAGGAAGGCTACTGGTTGCCAGTGGCCTCAGTGCTTTCGGGCTACGCCCTTGTTTACACTGACAACAAGGTGGTATTGGAGTGTTGTAGAGTGACAGAGAAGACCTTCAATTATCAATTATAGGTTTTAAATTTATCCTGGCTTTTAAAGGAATAGGATACACTGTTTTTTTCTTTGCTACTTCTATCTCTGTCTTTCTCTCTGACTTTCTGTCTCTGTCTCTCTCTCTCTCTGACTCCCTCTTTGTCTGTCTCTTCCTCTCTCTGTCTCCTTTCTCTCTCTCTGTCTCTCTTGACTCCCTCTTTGTCTCTCTGTCTCTTCCTCTCTCTCTCTCTCTGCCTTTCTCTCTCTCTCTTTCCTCTCTCTCTCTCTGCCTTTCTCTCTCTCTTCCCCCTCTCTTTCCTCTCTCTCTCCCCTCTCTCTTTCCCCTTTCTCTGTCTTTCCCCTTTCTCTCTCTTTCCCCTCTCTCTCTCTTTCCCCTCTCTCCTTCCTCTCTGTCTGTCTGTCTCTCTCTGTCTGTCTCTCTGTCTCTCTTCTCTCTGCTGGTCTTTCCCTGCCTCTGCCAGCTGCTTATGCTGCTGTTCTCCCCTCTCCTTCCCCTTCTCCTGGGGAGGGACCAGCAGAAGTGGAGCTACTCTTTCTTCCCCCTAGAAGAAAGGAAAGGTGGAGTTTGTATGAGGTTCAACCCTTGAAATTAGCAGAAAGCTCAACCCCTTAAACCAGGGAGGTCTCACCTTGTTTGTCCCAGAAGGTTGACCTGTTTCCTCCCTTCCCCCTCTGAAGGTCCCTTGCACACTTCCCACTCATGTTGTCTTCTCCGGCTGCTCCCCCAAAGGAGAATTACGCCCCTCTTAGTGTTGGCATGCCGGTATAAATCCCTCGGCAGTACCCGCCCTAAGCCATATGAGGTAGCTACGGAACCGCAGAGAGGACCCACTCACTCTGTCCAGCAGTAGGACTTGTCACTATCCACAGGAACAACACCACAAGTAGGGTTGTTTGTGATCATTCATGCACACACACACATTTAGCCCTCCAGAGAATCTGACCACCAAGGAAGTACTTTACTGGTTCCCACAGCTTCTCCTTCCTTGGTCTGTGCACAGAGTCATCGCTGCAGTATGTGAGGATCCTTTAAGCTAGGTCATTGGCCAGTTTTGTTTTATTTTTTTTTTCTGCATTGCTGAGAGCTCAGGTTTTTTTCTCGCACTGGGTGCGTCTTGATTTCTCACCCCTGAGGCCACCAGAAGGGGACAAGGCACACTTCCTCACGAGAAACAGAGACCACCCCCAGAGAGGAATGCAATCCTGGATGAGCCCCCAAATTGTTATAAATAAAGTTTTGATGCCACAAAAGAAATAGCACTCGAATATAAAATTTTCTTTTTAATTCTCAGCAAGGCAACTTACTTCTATGGAAGGGTGTACCCTTACAGATGGAGCAATGGTGAGCGTACAGTTGGACAAGGGAGGGAAAGGGGTTCTTATCCCTGACACACATGGCCCCTGATGCTGTGTTTTTCCCCTATTGGCTAGGGTTAGAGCACACAGGCCAAACTAATTCCGACTGGCTAATTTAAAAAGAGTGATGGGGTGAGTGGTTTGACGGGGAAAAGTGGTTTTGCAGGGTGGAGAATATGTCAGGGCGGAGCAGGTAGCAGGTAATCGGAATGAGTCAGGGTGGAGCAGGTAATTGGAATTAGTCAGGGTGGAGCAGGTGATTGAAATGAGTCAGGGTGGAGCAGGTAATGAAAAAAGTTGCTATATGAGGAAGTTAAGTTTAAAAGTAGAAGGCAAAGAATTGAACATACTGACATATTGATTCTTTGAAAAGAAATTTAGAACTCATATCTAACACGCCAACCTCCATTTTTTTTAAATTTCACTTTTACCATGGCGTTTCTTGCAGGAGTAAGGTGATATTACATTGTGGTTTTGATTTGCATTTCCCTGATCATTAGTGATGTTGAGCATATTTTTATATGTTTGTTGGCCATTTGCATATCTTCTTTTGAGAATTGTCTATTTGTGTCCTTAGCCCATGTTTTGTTGGGATTATTTTTTTTTTTCTTGCTGATTTGTTTGAGTTTCTTGTAGGTTCTGGATATTAGTCCTTTGTTGATGCACAGTTTGTGAAGATTTTTCTCTCACTCTGTGGGTTGTCTGTTTGCTCTGCTCATTATTTCTTTTGCTGTGCAGAAGCTTTTTAGTTTAATTAAGCCCTGTTTATCTTTTTTGTTGTTGCATTTGCTTTTGGGTTCTTGGTCATGAAGTCTTTGCCTAAACCAATGTCTAGAAGGGTCTTTCCAATGTTATCTTCTAGAATTTTTATGGTTTCAGGTCTTAAACTTAAGTCTGATCCATCTTGAGTTGATTTTTGTATAAGGTGAAAGTTGAGGATCCAGTTTCATTCTTCTACCTATGGCTTGCCAATTATTCCAACACCATTTGTTGAATAGGGTGTCCTTTCTCCACTTTATGTTTCTGTTTGCTTTGCTGAAGATCAGTTGGCTTAAATATTTGGCTTTATTTCTGGGTTCTCTATTCTGTTCCATTTGTCTATGTGCCTATATTTATACTAGTACCATGCTGTTTTGGTGACTGTAGCCTTATAGTATAGCTTGAAATTGGGCAATGTGATGCCACCAGATTTGTTCTTCTTGCTTAGTCTTGCTGTGGCTATGTGTACACTTCTTTGGTTCCATGTATATTTTAAGATTGCTTTTTCTTGTTCTGTGAAGAATGATGGTGGTATTTTGATGGAGACTGCATTGAATTTGTAGATTGCTTTTGGCAGTATAGTCATTGTCACAATATTGATTCTACTCACCCATGAGCATGGCATGTGTTTCCATTTGTTTGTGTGGTCTATGATTTCTTTCAGTAGTGTTTTGTAGTTTTCCTTGTATAGGTCTTTTACCTCCTTGGTTAGCTATATTCCTAAGTGTTTTTTTTGTTTGTTTGTTTTGTTTTGTTTTGTTTTCAGCTATTGTAAAAGGTTGAGTTTTTTTTTTAGTTTTAGTTTTTTTTTTAGATGAGTTTCACACTTGTTGCCTAGGCTGGAGTGCAATGGCGCAATCTCGGCTCACTGCAACCTCCACCTCCTGGGTTCAAGTGAGTCTCCTGACTCAGCCTCCCGAGTACCTGGGATTACAGGTGCCCACGACAATGCCCAGCTAATTTTTTGTATTTGTAGTAGACAGAGGGTTTCACTGTGTTGGCCAGGCTGGTCTCGAACTTCTGACCTCACGTGATCCACCCACCTCGGCCTCTCAAAGTGCTGTGATTACAGGCATGAGCCACTGCACCTGGCTGAGGTTGAGTTCTTGATTTCTCAGCTTGACTGCTATTAGTGTATAGCAATGCTACTGATTTGTATACATTGATTTTGTATCCTGAAACTTTAATAAATTCATTTATCAGTTCTAGGAGGGGTCCCACTTTTGATGCCATCTGTTAAAAGAAAAAACTTTAAACAAAAAGAAAAAAATTTTAGACAAATTAAATTTAACAGTGTTTAATGAAACAAAGAACAATTTGTGAATTTGGCAGCCCCCCACATCAGAATATGTTCAGAGAGACTCCAGTGTTGCCATGTGATTGGAGAGGATTTACAGACAGAAAAAATGTGACCTACAGCAAAACAACTGGATTGGTTACAGCTTGGCATTTGCCTTATTTGAAATCGGTTTGAACAGCTGGCTGCCTTTGATTTGCTGAAACTGGGTAATGGTACAAGAATAGGTTGCAGTCTCTTTACACATCCAGTTAGGTTACAGTTCATTACTTGCAGAGAAACCTTTAGGGTGAATTTAAAATATGGAAAGAGGCATCTTTAGGCTAAACTTAATTTAAAGTAGCACTTAAGAAATTACTTCAGCTGGTCTCTAGGAGCAGGAATTTAAAGGACTAGGTGTAGAGGAGGAAGGAGGAAATTCACCAAATAAAGCCAGATTCTGAGTTCATATCTCTGGTTCGCTCAAAAAGGAGATTTTAAACTCTTCTTTTTAGCTGATCATCACACTGGCTTCAGTTGCTGAAGGGAGGTCCCATTCACAGAGTTCTCACAGCTCTCATGGTTCTCAGAGAGGTCCAGGATGAAGTGCATAGGGCTTTTTAGCATGCTCAGGCTCGCACGGTGGCCAGATTGGTTTGGTAACATGTTTAATTTAAATGTAGGTAGTAGTGCTCATGTTTGTCTTCTTCTCCAGACTGAAGCTTATGAAGATCAGCTCCAATGTCTCACACAATTTTAAATGCCCCCAACAAAGCTTAGCACAGGGGTCTATTCACAGTGAACTGCAAAATTGCTGTTTCTGTTTTGCATGAGACAGATTCAATTAACAGCACTGTCACATAGCTCCAGAAGGTTGCTGTGAAGTTGGGCCTCTTTGCTAGGATAGTGGAAGGCTCACTTTACTTTTCTCATTAGCTTATTAACTCCAAAGAAATTATCAGAATTTTACACTGCCTAAACCACAGAGGCTGGCCTGAGGAGGAAGTTTCACTGGGTGAAAAGGAGATGACAGCAGCAAGACCTGGCGGGCACACAGGGCGAAGGCCCTGAGTACTGAGGGGAAAGCATGGGCAGCACTAGCTGCCTCTGTGTCACTTGTTTGGCATCCTTGGCTCTGGATCCCTAGCTAGCATCATTAGGATGACAATAGCTCCTATTAGTATGGACAGGAATTTTAGGAATTTTGGCAGTGGCCACAGCGGGGGAGTGTGCATTTGACTTTTTATGAAATCTCTGTACTGAAGAACTGACCAATACAGAGTATAAACCGGCCAGCAAGCTCTAGGACAGCTCTTCAGATACTTGAGAAACATTTTAGTCCTTTGATTTAGAAATTTTTCTAAGGTGTGTTACATATTTTCTGTCTTTTTCTTTGCTTTACTTTTCTTTCCTTTTTTTTTTTCTTTTTTTTGTTTTTGAAACGGAGTCTCTCACCCTGTCACCCAGGCTGGAGTGCAATGGCATGATCCTGGCTCACTGCAACCTCTGCTTCCCGGGGTTCAAATTATTCTCTCGCCTCAACCTCCCGAGTAGCTGGGATTACAGGTGCCTGCCACCACGCCTGGCTAATTTTTGTATTTTTGTATGTATGTATGTATGTATGCATGTATGTATTTTGAGACAGAGTTTCTCTCTTGTTGGCTAGGCTAGAGTGCAATGGCACCATCTCTGCTCACCACAGGGAGACCTCCGTCTCCCAGGTTCAAGTGCTTCTCCTGCCTCAGCCTCTCAAGTAGCTGGGATTACAGGCTTGTGCCACCACACCTGGCAAATTTTTGTGTTTTTAGTAGAGATAGGGTTTCTCCATGTTGGTCAGGCTGGTCTCGAACTCTCAACCTCAGGTGATCTGCCCGCCTTGGCCTCCCAGAGTGCTGGGATTACAGGAGTGAGCCACCACACCCGGCCCTAATTTTGTATTTTTGGTAGACGGGATTTCACCATGTTAGCCAGGCTGGTCTCGAATTTCTGACCTCATGATCCACCCGCCTGGGCCTCCCAAAGTGCTGGGACTACAGACATGAGCCACTGCGCCCAGCCACCTTTTTCAATGAAAGTATGTGTAACATATCTACCCCTTCGATTGCTCAAGAACACCATTACTTGGGTAGATTGAAGTATCTACCCTACACTGGATTGGCCTGAACTCTGCAATTATTTACATGTGTGTTTTTTTGTTGTTCTTGCTTATATGTTTGTTTATGTACTTTGTAAGCTTTCCTTTTATTCTCCTTCTGCTACTCTGTCAGCTATCGCTTTGAGTATTTTAGGTGTGCTTGTAACTAATCTTTCTCTGGCTTCTGAGGATCTAGGCATGAGATGATCATCATTGTTAAAATCCAGAAGAAGGATTGCTGATATCTGTCATGAAAGTTACTATTCCCTGTCTTGCACCCAATTAATCACTACCCATCACTCACTAAAACCCTAGATGTGGTCCAGAACCTATCACAGAAAAATGTTCCAAGTAGCCAATTGATTAGAGTTGGCATGGGAGCTGAAACTTGTCTGCCAGGGGATGGTGTTAGCAGTCAGGTCTTGCAGGAAATAAATGGCGCCTCAAATTGGTGCCATTTGAAGAGCGTTTAATAAAGATTCTATTTACAGAAGTGTGGGTAGGTTTTAAGGAAGCTGCACGCATTTTACCCTGGAGTTAGTAACAGTGGGAGTCATTACCCTGAAGGGGCAAGGAGACAGAGCAATTGACAGAACCTAGATCTAACTACTGATAGGACCTGTGACTGACTTACCAAAATCCTGCAGAGAGAGAGGCAAGAGATAAATCTCTGACCATTTTCTCCTCTTACACTCCAGTGTCCTTCAAGTACTTCCTATTGACTAAAGCCACGTGGAATTCAGAAGGCATTTCTCTGGTGCAGTCCATACAGATCAGCCTCCAGGGCACACAGCAGGAGAAGAAGAATGGATGGGACATAGGAGGCCACAGAGAATATCTCACATAGAGGGAAAATAGGCTTTGTAGGGTATTGGAGAACTGGAGGTAGAGGAATTATCTGGGGAGAACTGGGCACTGATTGTGCATTGATGTTCAAGAACCAGGAAAGCCTGGTATCTGTAAGTCTTCCCTGAAGTGGAATGACGTATGGTGTTAGTATAAGTTTTAAAGCGGTGACTGAACACTTAGTATAAAAGCACACAATTGTAGCAAGAATTATGTTTCCAGATAGAGAAGCTCTACCTTGTATGGGCAATACCAGTTTTATCTGCTTGTCCTAATTCCATACCTGCCCCTAGGTACTCTGGGGTCAAGGAAATCCATGCAAATCATGGGACTTCTTAGACTCATAATCACATCAGCCAATTTCTCAGAATAAATCAATGCCTCCATTCACCCTTTTCTTTTTGTCTCTCTCCTTTTGGTTCTGAACTCTGGAGACTAATACGGCCTCTTAGTATCCTATGAAATTTTGTATCCTTAGCTAATTAAATTGGAACTTAATTTACCTGTTATCATGTATATATGTGTAAGTGGGTATGTGTGTATGGAGTGGGGGAGGTAGTTCCTTCTATCATTCTAGAACCCAAGGAGAAACATTTATCTCAGACCTAGAAAAGAATAAGATTGATTCAATTCTGCAAAGAAATCTGTTTTTTTTATGTAAAACCCATGAACATTATTGAATAAGTATGATTAGATTTATTTTGGCTGCTGAGGTCATTTTTGCTTCTAGGTTCTTGGCTGCATTTTTTTCAGAGGTGAGGTCTTGCTATGTTGTCCAGGCTGGACTCCCAGACTCAAGTAATCCTGCCACATCAGCTTCCTGAATAGCTGAGACTACAGGCCTGGCTATATTCTTGAAAGTTATGGTTGCTAGATAGTCAGCTTCTAGGTAGGCAAGGTGCTGCTTGGCTTTTCTTTCCAGAACTCTTCATATGTGGTTTCTCCAGTTCTAATGCCTTCTTCCCCTTACTTATCTTTTCCTTCACCACTCACTAGTTCCCTTCAAAACTCGTCTACACCTGTAATTCCAGTTCCTGACCTTTTGCTCCCAAGTTCAGCTGATTACCAAGTTCTAAAGATCCTGCTTCTGAAATATCTCTGGCTTTGTGTCCCCTTTTCCATTTGCAGTATCTCCTTTGTTTTTCTGAGCAATGTAAATACCTGCTAATTAATCTCTGCACCTATAATCTAAGCTATAGTTTCATTTTAAATTATTTTTTCTGAACTGCCACTTGAGCATGCCAGACTTTTCTTCCAGAACCTGCAAGGGATCTGCACTGTCTTCTGAAAATAGACAGATTTCCTACCGTTGGTTCCACTTACCTCTCAGTCTTCTCCCCACTCTCCCCGCCCCACCAGCTACTTGACACTTTTAACACTGCTGCTAAATTGAATGACTTGCTCATAGTTCCTCTATGTGTGGCTGCCTCTATGTCATTGCCCATGCTGCTGATTTCACATCAATCCTCTCAATTTTTCTGCCATTTCTGTCCAAACTTCCACATCCTACAAAGCCCACACTAAATGACACTTTCTCTATTGGACTTTTCTGGTTTTCCCAAACAGAATGACATATCTTGGACTCCTTTACCATCAAATGCTTTATTTTTGATGCTTTATTCTACTCGATTTTTCTGTTAACAGCTACTTGTGTGCATCATTTATTTCTTCCACTAGGCTGTAAGTTCCTGCAGGACCATGTCTTACTTAGCAATACCGCCTGAAGTGATTAGCTGCTACATAGACGGCATTCAAGACACACTTGTTGACGATAATTGAATCAGAAAGTAATGTCCTCTGGTAGATTGAGCCCAAAGAAGCTGTGTGTGTGTGTGTGTGTGTGTGTGTGTGTGTGTGAAGGAGAGAGAGAGAGAGAGAGGGAGAGAGAGAGAGAGAGAGAGAGACATATAGTCATGTGCCATTTTGGTCAACGACAGACAGCATATGCAACAGTGATCCCATAAGATCATAATGGAGCTGAAAAATTCCTGCCACCTAGAGACGCCGTCATTGTGCAACACATTACTCACGTGTTCGTGGTGATGCTGGTATAAACAAACCTACTGCACTGCCCATTGTATAAAAGTATAGCATGTACAATTATATATAACACATATTACTTGATAATAATAATAAATGGCTATGTTACTGGTTTATATGATACTACACTTTTTAATGCTGGGTATGCTTTTTATATTCAAAACAAAAAGTTAACTGCAAAACAGCCTCAGTGAGTCCTTTAGATGGCATTCCAGAAGAAGGCAGACTTACCACAGGAGATGACAAGTTCCATGTCTGTTACTGCCCCTGAAGACCTTCCAGTGGGACAAGATGTGGAGGTGGAAGACAGTGATATTGATGATCCTGACCTTGTGTAGGCCGAGGCTAATGCATTTGTGTCTTAGTTTTTAACAAAAAAGTTTTTAAAAAATAAAAAATAGAAAAGTAGAAAAAAAGTTATAGAATAAGGATAAAAAATAAAGTATTTTTGTGCTGCTGTACAATATTTGTATTTTAAGCTAAGTTATTATTAGTCAAAAAATTTTTTAAAGTTTATAAACTTAAAAAGTTACAGAAAGATCAGATTACTTAATTATTAAAGAAAGAAACTTAAAGCAAATTTAGTATAGCCTCAGTGTACGGTGTTTTGTAAAGTCCACGGTAGTGTACAGTGATGTCCTCGGCCTTCACATTCACTCACCTCTCACTCACCCAGAGCAACTCCAGTCCTGCAAGCTCCATTCACAATAAGTGCCCTATAAAAGGGTACCATTTTTTATTTTTTAACATTGTATTTTTACTGTACCTTTTCTATGTTTAGCTGTGTTTAGATGCATAAATACTTACATTGTGTTACAATTGCCTACAGTATTGAGTACAGCATCATGCTGCACATGTTTGTAGCCTAGGAGCAATAGGCTGTACCATACAGCTTAGGTGTGTAGTAGGCTATACCATCTAGGTTTGTGTGAATAAAGTACGCTCTATGATGTTTACCTCAGTGTGTGTAAATATACTATGATGGTCCTGAAATCACCTAATGAACGATACATTTCTCAGATCGTATCCCTGTCAAGTGACACAACTGTTTTTACACTCTCACAAACACATTTCCCACATATTTGAAAAACTGAATTAACTTCCACACCACAAATGAATTCAAGACGTGTACAATCTGACCAGTGATGCCAATTTTGCCCTGAATTGATATTTTTGTCACAAGGACAAAACTGATTTAATACTTTTTTTTACATTAGTCCATATTCCATTTACTGTTTTTCCACGTTTCTATGTGTTTTATTTTTATTAAATGTTATAGCTTTATAATTCAATTCTAAAGCATACTTTTCTGGCTTATTACATATGGTCCTTAACAATGTAAGTATAACAGAGGCAAATTGTGTTTTAGTTAAAAATTGTGCTTGTTTTTCAAAAAAAAGAAAAAGTTTCAAACCATGTTTTCATGACCTCTTTCTTTCTTTCTTTCTCTCCTTTCTTTCTTTTTCTTTTCTTTCTTTCTTTCTTTCTTTCTTTCTTTCTCTCTCTCTCTCTCTCTCTCTCTCTCCTTCCTTCCTTCCTTCCTTCCTTCCTTCCTTCCTTCTTTTTTCCTTTTTCTTGAAGGATCTTTAAAGGTGAAGGGAACAAAATGACCAACCTTTAGGAAAAAAGGACCTTTAGAGGAAGGAATATTGTGAAGAATGTAGAACTTTCTTTTACTGGCATTGACCCTTCCATTTTAGTCTTCTCCATATAGGCAAAAACTGAGTGAAGATAAACTAAGGAGCAATGACTAACAGTGAAAGAGATCTGTTTTGTATGTATGTCTGCTTTGTTTAAATTCTCTAACCCTAAAGTCCCTTGTAATTCACATAGTTCATCTTAGAGACATTAACTATAGCTAACCCCCAAATCCTTTTTATCTTTGTAATGCATCATAGTGTACAAACAGGTTTTTTTCTTATTTTACTTAGGCTAATCATAAAAAATTAGGTAATGATAGTAACACAAGGGTCAGCAAAAGCAGCACAGAGGTAAGTCAAATCTCCAGACTGATGTGAAACATTTTGTTATAAACTAAGAACGAATTCATAAGCATGCAGATTACTGGAAGTAGACTACATTTTTTTTTGAGACAAAGTTTCACTCTCGTTGCCCAGGCTGGAGTGCAGTGGCACGATCTCAGCCCACCGCAACCTCCACCTCCCAGGTTCAAGCAATTCTCCTACCTCAGCTTCCTGAGTAGCTGGGATTACAGGCATGCGCCTCAACTTCCAGTTAATTTTATATATTTAGTAGAGACAGAGTTTCTCCATGTTGGTCAGGCTGGTCTCAAACTCCCAACCTCAGGTGATCTGCCTGTCTCGGCCTCCCAAAGTGCTGGGATTACAGGTGTGAACCACCGCGCCAGGCCCAGACTTTGGCTTTCATTTTTGCATGTTTAATACACAGACTGTGTACTTGTTGTAGTACCTCTTCTAAGCAGAACCCGCCAGAAATGAGACACCCACAGACCATACTCCCTGTGTCTGTAGCCATCTGACAATTTGTTCTTGTTTTCTTTACCTTCTTTTACACGTACCCTGTTTCTCAAAAGAGGTTTTTGTTTGCAAACACTAAGAAAATAAATGATTTATCATGGCCACTGATTTCTTTCCAGTAAAATGGTATTCATAACAAGTCATATTACCCTGAAGTATAAATTGAGATTTCTACGGAATGCATGCCATTTTATGGAATTTTACTTCCATGGCAGTTTTTATGACAGCAACAAGAACAACAAAAGAAACTCGTAATCATTAAAACTGAGGAGAAAAACTACTTTTTAGAAAATGCCATCTTTAGATTCTGTTTTCTGATCTTTTTAAGCACATCAGCCTCAATGAAAGGTAAAAATTTGCAATTTTGAGTACTTTTGTTAGTTTTACTGAAAGCCAAAACCAAAAATGTTCAATTTCAACCTAACTGAACTTCAACATAGCAGTTTATAATTCCGACATAGCAGTTTTGATTATTAAGAAAATAGTAATGGAATAAAAGAGAAAAATGAAAACAAAACAAAAAAATCTGCATATTACAATTTGGCTTTGGTAATACTATTTGTCATGTATTTGTATGATTCTTTGTATGTTTAAAAGTGCTTTCATATACAGTATTTTTTTGATCTTTACAACAATCCTATCTACTGGAGAATTTCAAACATGGAACGCAGAAGAAATAACTTGTTTAATTTTGTTTAATAAAGATATCCCTTTCCCAGCTAAAAAAACTAGCTGGGAAAGGGATATCTAATGTAATATTCATTTAGTGGTGGTATTTGTTGTTGTTCCACTTTGTATTGTTGGCTTGGGAAAGGATATACTACAAACCTTAAGCTGGACTAGATCAGGTTGGCTAGGAACTCGTAATGGAAGGCTCATGATTTGCTCTAAAAGAGGGAGCTGGCATTGGTAAATAGTCCAATGATAGTCTCGTGGAAATGCTGTTTGCTTTCCAACACTTAAAATTGCTTTTAAATCCCATGTTCCCCTAAACTGTTTATATCACAACTTCATTGAAGTCAAGAATCTTCTGAGCTTGGACAGTGTCCTTCTTTTTCTCTTTTTTAACTTCACTTATCTTTTTCTTCTAAATGTGTTAAGAAACTTAAGAAACTTCTTGCCATATTTGCTATGGATGAGAAGGAAAAATGCATTTTTCTCCTATGTTTTTTTCCTGATAATGGATCTGAATACCAGTTTTCTTTTCATTCTCTCTGTGTAGACATTATTGTCTTAATCATAACAAAATACTATTACATAGTAATTATTAGGGAAGGTACAAAATATTAATTTGTGGTTTGGAGAAAAAAAGACTGAAACACAGAAGTTTCAGGATTGTTACTACTATTTTGAATCAGAAAACCCCTCTGTCTCTGCACATCAGAAACACTGTGAAGAGGGAGCAGTCAGCACCTGCTTGAAATTAGAAAGATGGAAAATGGTGACAGTTTATTCTCTGTGATTTTCTTACATGTTTATTTTCAAAAAATCCCAGAAAAACAGAACAGAGAATTGAAGTTATAAGGAAAGAGAAGCTGAATACAGGCATACCTAGTTTTATTGTGCTCTGCATTATTGCAATTTTGTAATTTACAGGTATTGTGTTTTTTACAAGTTGAAGATCTGTGGCAACCCTGCAGTGAGGAAGTCTACTGGCGCCATTTGCTCAACAGCATGAGCTCACTTCATGTCTCTGTGTCACAGTTTGGTAATTCTCATAATATTTCAAAGTTTTTCATTATTATTATTTCTGTTATGGTGATCTGTGATCGGTGATCTTTGATGTTATTATTGTAACTGTTTTGGGGACACCATGAACCATGTCCATATAAGATGGTGAACTTAATTGATAGATGTGTGTGATACAGTGATAGATGTGATACATGTACAGTCTACTGATACAGTACAGTCTACTCGGCTGCCACCACAGACTCCCACACTCTGCATGGCCCGCGCAGATATGCTGCAGCAACCACCTCTTCCATCTCTCAGTCACAGTGTGACTCCATGAACTTGTATCTACTTGCTCTAAACCCACCAGTTAGATTTCCCCGATAAGTCCCTTGCTCTCGTGCTCTCTCCCTCTCCTTCTCTCTCTCCTTCCCTCCCTCTCTGGCTTCCCACCTGCTGGTTGAGCGAGCTTGTCCCAGATGCCCCACCTCCTTCCCACAGGCCCTCTTCTCTCTGGGATCTGTAAGTGATACACTGCTTTTGTCATGCCATGTATCTTTTTGGCGCTGCTTCCCCTGTGTCTCATCTGACCGATACAACCTGAACCTGGCTCACCCCATGGTCAGGGCCCTTCCAGAGAGTGGCTATCTTGGTAAGAGTAAACGACACAGGTCAGACAAGAGCCACCAGGTCATCTATCAATGTGAGAGGGACACCTGGTCATGGTCGGACACTTAGACACTAGTCTGTCCACCAGGTAGACATATTCTGTGAAAGGCACACTGTAAACACCCACAACCACCTTCCCTGAGGCCCCATCAGGAAACAGGAAAGGCCCAAGGTTATAACCACTCTCCAGAGAGAAATCTCAAGACCAAATTAGAGGAAAAAGACAACTGTGTGTGTGTATGTGTGTATGTGTATGTAATAGTACATTCTATTATATATGTATTTTTATATAATAGTATACATACTAGCATATGAATTGCAAGATAATATTGTAAGAATTGTATCATAGTATAGGAATTATGAGTTGAAAAACGTTATTTAAAACTGCTTTCAATCTAGAACATCTTTGACATTTGAGGGTATTGAAGTGTTATTGCTATCACAAGGCCCACCTCCATAAATTTGCTGTGTTGCTCGTATTGTTTAACTGAAATGAGAATGATATAAAACAATCGACGGGGTTCAGGACACACTACCCCAAAATATGGCACCTTGGTATTTGAGAGAACAGCAGAGGCAGGAAGCTTACTCTAGTCTTTGCCACACTCCTGCTCCCATAAAGCAGGCCATAACACCAGGTTGACCTTCCCCTATAGTAGGTCATAAGACCTTCCTGTGAAAGGTACAAACTCTATAATTGGAGGAAAGAAATGTCCTTATCTCTGAAGATGCAGGCAAACAGGCCTTGCTGCTTCCCCCAGTTTATTACCATTAGATCATATTCCCTTTTGTCCAATCATCCTGCACAACTCTGTAGTTTTCATCAAACCTAAACATAAAAAATACACAGCTTCCTGATTTCTTTGGGTCTTCATTTCCTTACAAAGGCTCCTGTGTCATGTGAAACATAGTAAATAAATTAGTATGCTTATTTCTTGTTAATCTTTCTTTTGTTACAGGGGTCTCAGGCATGAACCTGAGATGAGAGAGAAAAGATCTCTTTTCTCCCTACACAGTAACCCTAGCAGAGAGGACCATATTGTCTAGGCTAGAGCTTTGATGCTGACATGGTAGAAGAGTTACGACAGTGTAAATATATATTTGTCTGTATGGGTACCTTTATCTTCACTAAAATGGAATCATAGTATACGTATTTTGGTGATACCAATTAGTTGTAGGTTGAATCTATGTTATGTGTCCTCCATACCTCTTAGGACAGATTGTATTATTATTACATAAAGATCTACCACATTCTTGTTTGTGGCCTCACATGACAGTGTATGAAGTTGTCCTAATTTATTGCAGTGGTTTCTAGTTAATGGACATCTATGTTACTTTCCATCTTTATCACAAACAACGTTACAATGAATAATCACATACATACATCATTTCACACCCAAATGACCTATAAGACAAAATCTTCCTACTGGCACTTATCATTTTTACAGATATTGCCAAATTGTTTCCCATAAAAGTGTCATGATAATATTTTTATCTTTTTTAAAAAATCTACATTTATCGATAATTTAATGTGTAATTAAATTATCTACATTTTAGTATCTAATTTTAATTATCTACATGCAGTTTAACTATCTTTTTTCCTCTAATCTCTTGATTCAGATATTTGCTGACTCCTATGAATATGCACAGAATTCAAAGGTATATTCTATTAAGTAACTAATAGGCAGACACCCCGTATTATTGTTTGAGGCTAGAACCATAAGCTTTAACAGTCAGCCAAGGGATTTGCATTCTATTAGGAAAGCATAAGAAGCCTAAACCAGGGTATACGCCTCTTTGTGCAAGCAGGTCTAGGGAGTGTCTGCAGACAGTTCGGCCAATATTCTTTAAACACTCTCTGGTGGTAGAATGCATTATTGGCTGAAATTCTTCATTTCCTTTTATAACTTGGAGCTTGCTCTGTGACTTGCTAGGTAGTTCCTCTCACTAAAGGTGAAGTTGGCCATTCTATTGGCTTGAGTGGAAGTGACAGTGTGCCAGTTCTGAACCTTGACCTTAAGAGAAGCTGCATACTTCTGCATCTTCTCACCACGAGAAGAGCTTATTGAGGGCACTTGCTGCCCCTTTAATCTGAGCCTCAGAATAAATACATATTGAATAGAGCTGTTCCAACCTATTTATACACTTGCAACATGAAGCAGAGCCAACCAGGTGCCACAGATGGAGGCTGAACTGACCTACTCATGAGCAAAATAAATGCTTTTGTTAATTAACACTGAGCTTTTGGTGATTATTTGTTACATAGCAATAGCTGACTGTTGTAATTGTGCTAGATCAGTTTTCATCATATGGATAAACAGAAAATGGACATTCCAAAGTTTTACCCTATAGACTATGGCAATGATAATCTTAGGTTGTAAATTTTTAAAAACAAGTTTATCAAGCACCCATTTTGATCATAAAAATACATTAAGTGCATAATAGAATATCTATGGTTGAACAATGTAAATTCTTTTTGAAGGCTTGAATAAAACAGTAGTAGCAACTATTGGCAAAGGTAAGCCAGGTATTACAGCAGGCATATTACATTAATGTTTTCATTTAACTCTCATCAGTTATGCAAGGTAATAAAAATGTAAACTCCTGTCAGTGAATGTTGGCCAGCTGAGAGAGTTAATTTGCAAATTCCCTTTTCAGTACGAAATCTTTACCTGGTCTTCTCCATTCTGTTATTAACTAAAGAGGCTTGGAATGAAATTGGCATAACTCTCTGAGGTTTGGAAAGCACACTTGTCAGGTCACATTGTCTAGGGAAATAAGACTTAGTGCCTCCAGTTCTTCTTGAAAAAACTTTCTGGGCTTATGACAACTTTTCGTAGTTTTCTTTATTTTTTAATTCTTGTGACCTCTTAGTATCACAGTGATTTAGAACTGAACCGTGATTTAGACTAGAACTGAAGCTGTTCAGTCTATTGGCATTCTTACTTACCTGAATGAAAGGCAAAGTCATATTTTATTTGGGTTTCAATGAACGTATTCATTTCAAGTAATCAATTTTTCCTCTTTTTGCATTATTGAAAAACATGGAAACACTCTTCTGTAAATCATTCTATCAAGAGAGGGAGTTTATTTCTCATACTTTTATTCTGGGCTGTCCTTGTCATATGCATTAATTAAAAGAAAATGTGGTAGAAGTAAAGTTGTGTAACTTCCAAACTAGACCTTAAAAGGCCTTAGGGTTTCTGCCTTTGTTCTCTGGGAATGCTGCCCTGAGACTGACATTGTAAGGCAGCCAGTTTACCTTTCTGAAGATGAGAGGCTACGTGGAGGAGAACTAACATGCCCCAACTGATAGCCATCACCAACTGTCAAATGTGTGCTGGAGGCCATCTTGGACCTCCCAGCAGTATGCCAAAGCAAAAACAGCAGAGGAGCACCCAGACAACTCACAGAATCGTGGGAAATAGGAAACGGTTGTTGTTTTAAGTCACTGAGTTTTGGGGTGATTGATTACACAACAGTATATAACTCATACTTTTTCTATTTCTCGTAGCATAGTAAAAGGCATTATGTAATTTGGGAAAATGTAGTTAACTAAGAAAGAGCAGGCAGGGAGTTCTATGTAGATGGATCACACGGCTTTACTTCACAAACAGGAAAGGGGAAAAGTGAAGAAAGTCTTATTGCAGATAGGAAGATGTGAGGGACTGTGCAGGTCAGGTAGTTGGTCAATGAATTGTAGGGAAACAGCTCTGCCATGGTGCCCTAGTGGCTTGCACCTTAGAAAGATCCACATAGCCATGTGGGAAAGGTTTGAATTACATTATGACCTACGCCTTGGGGAATCTTCCCTATGGCCTTCCTGGAGCCTGAGAGCATAGAGGCTTGCAATGAGCTGCTACAATGACATTTCTCACTCACTTCCCTAGCTACCAGGGAAAGTGACATTGAGAGTTTCTTGTTGCCTCCTGAGTTCAGATGAGGTGTGAGGCTTTCTGCCTCTCCCCTTTTAGACAGTGTTGCTGGCTATAGAACTGCTTAGTTACAATCTAGAATTCCCTTCTTGGCAACAGAGTGTACCACAACTCATTTTGCTATCATCCTGCCCTTTTGTTTCAATGTCATTCTTTCTGGTGTGTGGAACAAGGACCAAGGAAAACTGGTGCCTTTGCTACTTTTTCTTTGCTGTCCATGGAAGCAATAAACAGTCTAAAGCTAAAATGGGCTCACTGTGTCTTTACTGGCCGAATGTGTGAGGCCCTGGACTTGGCCTTAGCCTTGCCTGCTGTGTACTTGACACAAGTTAGTAATGAAATAAAAAAAAACTTGTCATTAAGAATTTTAAAAAGAAAAACCATAATTCTATAGTTAAGATGGGAAGAAGACTCAAGTATTTTCTAAAATCAGAATAAGATTACATTTTCCCTTCTTTAATCTGCTTTAAGTTACAGAGAATATTACGTGATAGCTATAGCAGAGAAAATAGAAATAATAACTGCAAAATTAAATTGTATATGTTTGTTTATCAATTTAGGTTTTTTGTTTGTTTGTTTTGTTTTTGTTTTTTTTGAGACGGAATCTCGGTCTGTTGCCCAGGCTGCAGTGCAGTGGCGTGATCTTGGCTCATTGCAACCTCCACCTCCCCGGTTCAAGCGACTCTCTTGCCTCAGCCTCACGAGTAGCTGCGACTACAGGCACCTGCCACCATGTCCAGCTAATTTTTGTGTTTTTAGTAGAGACGGGGTTTCACCATATTGGCCAGGCTGGTCTTAAACTCCTGACCTTGTGATCCACCCGCCTTGGCCTCCCACAGTGCTGGGATTACAGGCGCGAACCACTACGCATGGCCTATCAATTTAGTTTTAGGTGACTTCCTTATTGATTTGTATAAGCTCTTCATACAGTAAAGACACTTTCTTGTCATATTTGTTGAAAATTTATTTTTCTGGTTTGTTTAATTTGGGGCCTTTCAGATATCCACATTTCCACAGTTTTATATAGCCAGATCCATTAATCTTTTCATTTAACATTTTCTTCATCTTTATAATTTTTGAAAGCTGTCACTACCCCAGGGTGTTAATACATCTCTCCTTTTTTATCTTATGACTTAAAAAAAATTTAGTTCTTTAATTCTCCTGGAATTCATTTTGGTAGATAGTGCAAGTTCAACTTGTTACCTTTTTCTTTTTCCTCTAATGAGCTAATGAATTTTCCTAACACCATCTGTCTCTTAAAACTTCTCTGTTGAACTTTTAAAACAGAGAAAGGGTAGACACAGAAAGAAGGTCCAGTGTGTGCAAAGGCATGGAAGTCAGGGTCCATTAGGGACACTGCAAGTCTATGTGGTGCTGGGCATCCAAGATAGAAAGGAAGACTGAGGGAAGCAGCCCTGAGAGGCTGGCAAGGGCCAGACTGCCTTCCCCAGGTGCAGGGGTTTGAATTTCATTCTATAAGCACTAGGAAGCCTCAGGTTTTAAGCAGAGAAGTGGATTAAAGTAGAGAAAACTGCATTTCTTTAGATCTTCTAATGCTAAATCCAATATTCTTTCTGTGATATTGGGGTTCCTTCGTTCCCCCATCTTCCTTACTCATCTCTTGAAGCCATTTCTAGACTTCTATTTAATTCATAGCATAAAAGTTTAATCCCTTTTGAAGAAAGTTCTGTGGAATCTTTATGGTTCCAGAAGCTTTAGCCTCATTTCTCTCAGCATAATTTTTAAAGAGTCATTTAAAGGATTTTTTTTCCAAGCCCAGTATCAGGGAAAAATTAGAGCACTGAATTCTTAGATAACTCATGAAAGCTAAGGTTTACTTAGCCCTCTGGCTTTGATCTCTCATAGCCTGATATGAGGCCATGTGTATCTTATCGCCTTTATTCATAAGTTCACATCTTCTTTTACCATCACAGAGAAGAACCAGTCTCTGGACTTCCATGAACCAGGCATAAGAGCTTGCAAGCACAGCCATCGAGGTAATTGGCTTTTGAAAAATTATGCCTCTATGTCATTTTTTTTTTCTTGCGTTGAAGGTGAGAACAATACACTCAAGGACAATAAAATAGGAAAAGGGCGTACGTTTTGAAAGCAGGTGAAAGTTGACCATTATTTATAGTTGCTATAAATGGCCTTACATTTATACCATCATTGTAAAATGGGTTGCTCTGGTCTGAATGCAGCCTTCCAAAATTTGTAAGTTGAAACTTAACTGGCAATGTGATAGTATTAAGAGCTGGGGCCTTTAGGGGCTAATTAGGTCAGGAGGACAGAGCCCTCATGAATGGGATTAGCAACCTTATGAAAGGGCTGGAAGATATTAGCTAGGCGCCTTTCCCCCTCCTCCCCACTTTTTCCCTTCTGGTATGTGAGGACACAGCAACAAGGTGCCATCTTGGAAGTAAAAATCTGTCACCAGATACCAAATCTGTTGGTACCTTGATCTTGGACTTTCTAGCCTCCAGAACTCTGAGAAAATAAATTTCTATTGTTTATAATTACTCAGTCTAAGATATTATAACATTTAGCCCACTTGTGCCAGGCATGGTGGCTCATGCCTGTAATCCCAGCACTTTGGGAGGCCGAGGCGGGTGGATCATTTGAGGTCAGGAGTTCAAGACTAGCCTGGCCAACATGGTAAAACGCCAAACCAACTAAAAATACAAAAAAAAATTAGCAGGCATGGTGGCGCATGCCTGTAATTCCAGCTACTCAGGAGGCTGAAGCAGGAGAATTACTTGAACCCGGGCGATAGAGGTTGCAGTGAGCTAAGATCTTGCCATGGCACTCCAGCCTAGGCGACAGAGTAAGACTCTGTCTCAAAACAAAACAAAACAAAACAAACAAACAAAAAACACATTAGATGATGACAATAGCTGACCTATATTAAGCATTATGAGTATCTTTAAAAAGAAATCAAGCTTGATAATGTGGAGAAATTGATCTTTTCTTGGAGCAGTTAGATTTGGAAAATTCAGTAAAGAGTGGGTAAAAGAAATTAATATATTAAACACTACCCCCAACAAAGAAAGGTGCACCACCTTGAGAAAGTTCTTAAATTTGTGCTAATATAATAATGTATTAAACGGTGCTGAAATAGTTAACTTGAACAGCTAGTATTAAAAAGGAGATAATGATTTACCAAACAGTTTTAAAGAAAATAAACATGAGGAAAGCTAAACTGGCTCAGTGTGCCCATGTTAAAAGTATTGTTGGCCGGGCGCGGTGGCTCAAGCCTGTAATCCCAGCACTTTGGGAGGCCGAGACAGGCGGATCACGAGGTCAGGAGATCGAGACCATCCTGGCTAACACTGTGAAACCCCGTCTGTACTAAAAATACAAAAAACTAGCCGGGCGAGGTGGCGAGCGCCTGTAGTCCCAGCTACTCGGGAGGCTGAGGCAGGAGAATGGCGTAAACCCGGGAGGCGGAGCTTGCAGTGAGCTGAAATCTGGCCACTGCACTCCAGCCTGGGGCGACAGAGCGAGACTCCGTCTCAACAACAACAACAAAAAAAAAGTATTGTTAACATTTTTAAAAATATTGCTCAGAGGCCAGGCACCGGTGGCTCATGCCTGTGATCCCAGCACTTTGGGAAGCCAAGACAGGTGGGTCACTTGAGGCCAGGAGTTCAAGACTGGTCTGACCAACATGGGTCAAACCCTGTCTTTGCTAAAAGTACAAAAATTAGCCAGGCGTGATCATGGTGGTGCATGCTTATAATCTCAACTACTCCAGACAGAGGCTGAGGCACAAAAATGGCTTGAACTCAGGAGGCAGAGGTTGCAGTGAGCAGAGATCATGCCACTGCACTCCAGCCTGGGCAACAGAGCAAGAAAGAGCTTGTCTTTTCAAAAAAGAAAAGAAAAAAAAAAGTATATATATATATATATATATATATATGTATGTATAAATACATGCATACACACATAGACACATACATATACACAGATATATACATATATACACACACACATATCTTAGAAAAAGATGTAAATTAAGCACAATAAAGTGACAAAGAATTGTGAAAGAAAAACCACTTTATTAGTAGTTAACTATGTGAATTTCTCTGGGTCTCAGTTTCCTCATCTGTAAAATGAGACGATTCAAGGAGAAAATCTATAAAATTCATTCTAGCTAGAAAAATGTTGAACCATACTGTCTTAGCTTACAAATATACCACAAATGAAGTGGACAGATCATTTTTCTACAGGGATTTGATCCTCAATAAGGGGATACATATATACTCAGTAGCTGATAAATAAGATGCACTTTTTCTATAATTCTACTTTCCTTAAGTGAAAACACATAGCATCGTTAATAAAAAGCTGACATAAGATTTGTCAATCAATCAAGAAAAAATTGGAAAAATTGAGAACAAGAAAAAAATTAGTCATTTTCTATGAATTGGGCTAATTTTATGAGTACTTATAATATGGTGATAGCCTTGGAGAAATTAGAACAATTAAGAACAAAGCAAATTTAAAACTGCTGTTTGGTTTCTTTATAAAAGAAATAAAACCTTAGATGTAAGAATACAAAGGCATAGTCTTGGAATAGGATAAGTAATGGAATAAGAAGGAACTCTGGAAATTCACAAAAAGATTTCAAAGGAAATGGATTGCATGCAAAAGAGAGATTATGAAATCAGTGGCAATGCTAAATGACTCAATTCTAAAGATGTAATCCTGGAACCAGAGGAGTCAATGTTGAACCATGTTGAACCATACTGTCTTAGCTTACAAACATACCACAAATGAAGTGGACATTTTCTAGAGCCTCACAATATTGTAGTTATTTCTGGAAATGAAAAGTCTTAGAAATAGGAGTGAAACTAGAGAAATATAAAAAGAGGCAATGAAGTGATAAAACCCCAGAGCATACAAAGAAAGTGAGAAAGAACTAAATTCATAGAGCCTGGAAAAGCAGTAAGTAAAGAAAGAAGGAAAGAAGAGTCTAGGACTGTCAGGATATTGACAGCAATTAAGAAAAACATGTTGGCAATAAGAAAAAGACAGAAAAAAATTGAGTTTCGGGAAATTCAGCTTGATGAATGGCATACTAGATTACAACAGTTTGCTCTAACTAAAATATATATGCATTACCTAAGTCTTCTTGGCAAGTATCTTCCTGGTAGGAGGAAACAAGGATCTCTGAGTTTTTGTTTTGTCTTGTTTTTTATTTCCAGAATGAAAAGCAGATATAAATTAAATGTAGACTGGATTAGATCTCAAATAGTATCTGACCAGTTACCACAAGATACTGTCCCAAAACAGAACTGATTTTATAGCTAGGCTATTTTTCAGAGAACTCCGAAGACAGAGATTCCATAGCCTTCTTTGGTAAACTGTTCCAATATTAAATGACCTCTGCTGTCAAAAATTATCTTCATGTCTTAGGAGACTTGCTTTGATTATAGGTTAAGATAGAAATCTTAGTCAGTCTTTCCTGCATTCTCAAATTGAGGAGGCTGAATATTTTTTAACCTTCTCTCGATGACTCAGAGTCTTCCCAAAGCACAAATCATAAGTATACAGCTCAAAAATGAATGCTCGCAAAGCGAGTTTGTCCCTGTAACTAACACCCAGGATAAGGAATAAGAACACCGTCAGCATCCCAGAGCCTTCCTTGGTTCTTCTGGCCATTCACGACTTCTTCCCTCTTCCCCAAAGAGAACCACTAAACTGAATTCTAACACTTTGGTTAAGACATGCTTGTTTTTGAAATTTGCAAACATGGTCATACAGCATGCTTGCTATTTTTAATAACATTTTAAAATTAAGATTATATATACTTCATATAACATAAAATTCACTACTTTAAAATGTACATGTCAGTCAGGCACAGTGGCTCATGCCTGTAACCCCAGTACTTTGGGAGGCCGAGGTGGACAAATCACTTGAGGTCAGGAGTTCGAGACCAGCCTGGGCAACATGGTAAAACCCTGTCTCTACTAAAAATACAAAAGTTAGTTGGGCATGATGGCACACACCTATTACAGCTACTTGGGAGGCTGAGGCAGGAGGATTGCTTGAACCTGGGAGGCAGAGTATAAGCCTTAAAACTGCCGTTTGTTTTCTTTATCTGGGTGATCAGTGGCCGAGAACATGCCACTGTACTCCAGCCTGGGCAACGGGGCGAGACTCCGTCACAAAAACAAAACAAAACAAACAAACAAACAAAAGTACATGTCAGTGGTTTTTAGTAAACTCACTATGTTGTGCAAACATCACCACTATCTAATTCCAGATATTTATAGGGTTTCTATGATCCCCAAATGAAATCCTGAATCTATTAGCAGTTAGTATGTTCTCTTTTGTGTCTCGCTTCTTTTGCTCAACCTTATGCTCGTGAGATACATAAGGTGTGTTCAGTAGCCAATGTGTTTTAAATAAAGCCTGAGGAGCAAAGTACAGGTTTTTCTGATTAATTTTGGTTCCAAACACAAGACTAGTGGTTTTTTTTACCCTGGCTACACCCTAGTACCAACCAGAGAGAGTTAAAACTTACTAGTGTGTAGGCCCCATCCAGTAAAAGAAATGAAAATCTGGGGTTTAAAAGGGGTAGGCTGGGACATTAGTGGCTCTCCAGGTGATTCTATTGTGTAGCTGGGGTTAAGGATTACTACACAAAAACGTAACTGATGAGAAGGCTACAGCTTTTAAGTCTGGAAATCTGCATTTTGACAAGTGGTCCATGTAATTCTTATAAGGCAGTTTTAGAAATACTACAGGAAGCCAATGATTATTTGTAGGAAAATAAATGACTTCAACAGATGTTTCTATTGCTTTCAAACAAGAAAACACTAATGTTAGTTTAAAACATTTTGAATCCATTAACAAGAAACTATTTTAATATATGATTTAATTAAGTGGTGAGGGACAAATGTATTACATCTGTTTCATTTCTTTTAATTTCATGTTTAGCCCAAAGTGGAAACCTATCGGGAAGTGGCCTTTTCCACCTCCTGCACTGAGGTTAACACAGGAAACAGGTCTACTTTTTTTAGACATCAAACCAGGGCTCAACATTGTCAACAGGCTGGGAACTTCCCAATGTGCTTTCATTCATAGTAGACCGTGTACAAAGACTCTTCTTCACTTCACCAGATAAACACATTGGGAAATTTTAAAAATACAACTGCCAGGAAAAATGGCAAAATAAATGGAAAAGGAAAAAAAATTCAGAAAAGGAAAAGAAACCTCAAAATAGTCTGAAATAGACTTCATTAAATATTATAATATAAAAGTAATAACTTGACATAATGATAGATAAGAAGGTTTTGTTAGAGCCTAGAATTGGCAGTCTGCTCTTGGGATGTATTCCCACCATTTGTTCCCTTTGGAAATATATATGCCTGGGGTAAGGATGGTTCTTTCCTGTATAGAGTACCTTCTATATTCTCAGCTCTTAATAATGGATCTTTCACTTTACTGAAGGGTATCTTTTGTTATTGATGTGTTCTTTTGAACCATTACATGATTATAGATATGACCCATTGATTTTTTGCCTTACTAACCTACTACTCACAGAAAACTAGCTTCAATTATTTAGCACATTAATTTCAATACTTTAGGTACTGTTACAGTCTGAACACACTAATGTATTTTTAAAATAAATTTATAATTTTATTAGAATAGCTTTAGACTTACAGAAAAATTGTGAAAATAGTCCAGAATTCCAATATACCCATGTACTTGGCTGCTTTGTGCTGCTCTAACAGAATACCAAAAACTAAGTAATTTATAAAGAATAGAAATTTATTCTTTCACAGCTATGGAGGCTGAGAAGTCCAAGATCAAGATTGGCATCTGATGAGGGCTTTCTTGCTGTGTCCTCACATGAAGGAAGGCAGAAGGGCCAAAAAAGGGACTAACTCTGGGTCCTCGTATGGCAGAAGAGAAGAGAAAACCCACTCCTGAAAGACCTTTTTATAGCAGTATTAATCCATTCATGAGGGCTTTACCCCATAACCCAAACACCTCCCATTAGGGCCTACCTCCCAACCTCACTGCATTGGGGAATACAATTCCAATACATGAATTTTAGGGGGCACATTTAGACCATAGCACCCCATATCTATTTTCCCTTACTAACATCTTACATTAGTATAGTATACTTGTCACAATTAATGAACCAGTATTGACACATAATTATTAACTGAAGTCCACACTTTATTCTGATTTTCTTAGTTATTAACGTTCCTTTTCTGTTCCACAATCCCATCCAGGCACCATATTACCTTTAGTCCTTCTATCTCCTTGGGCGTCTCTTGGCTGTGACCATTTCTCAGAATTTCCTTGTTTTTGACAGTTTTAAGCAGTATTGTCCAGGTATTTTTAAGAATGCCATACATGAATAAACTTTTAAATAGATCTAACATATTCCTATATTTAGTTAGTGCACAGGAAGAATTTGACTTAAAATAAATCTAGTATGGGCTGGGCGCGGTGTCTCATGCCTGTAATCCCAGCACTTTGGGAGCTCTGGTGGATCAACTAAGGTCAGGAGTTCGCGAGCAGCCTGGCCAACATGGTGAAACACCATCTCTACTAAAAATACAAAAATTAGCTGGGCATGGTGGCAGGCACCTGTAATCCCAGCTACCTGGGAGACTGACGCAGGAGAATCGCTTGAACCCGGGAGGCGGAGGTTGCAGTGAGCTGAGATCGCGCCATTCCACTCCAGCCTGGGGACAAGAGGGAGACTTCATCTCAAAATAACTAACTAACTAACTAACTAACTAACTAAATAAATAAATAAATTCTAGTATGTAGGAAACTTTGGTTAAGGTAATTCTAGAAGGAAAAATCTTTTGGAAATGGTTTAAATTATTAAAATCATGTCAAATAGACTGAACAATTGGTTTTAGTTTTTATAAAGATACAATACTAGATAGAATAATTACTAGTAGCTGGAATTCTCATTTCAAAAACTTGAAATAACTTTCCAAATTGAACAGAAATTGAAATTATTTATATTCTTATGAGTTCTGATCTTTGTTGTTTTTAAATAGTAATAAAGTTAATATTATCTTGGGTTCTGTTTTAATTTATCACTGTTTATAAACATTTTTATGTGTTGAAGTAAAATGCATATTTGACATTAAAAATACTATATAGTACTCATTTCATCATATTAATATATCTTATTTGTCTAAATGTCCCCCATTGTGGATTATTTGGGTTGTTTTCATTTTTTAATAATACCCCTATACACATTTTTGTATAAGAATTATAAACATTTTTGTATAAGAACAATTTAAAATTGAACTAATTTTTATTTTTTCCAGCAATGTATATAAATGCATGCTTTTCCACATGCCCACTAACACTGAGTTTTATCTTTTGTGTATTTTCTACTGTAATTAGGATGTAATGCTGCTGTAAAGTGCTTTGCTCTATACTGCTCCTCTAGTGCAAAGTTGTGCATTTTTCCAGAATTCCTTGTGTAAATTGTTTTTATTTATTTATTTATTATTAAATGGAATTTAAATGCCAACCTTATAGATAAAATTAGATGCCTAGTATGCCTCTTAAGTAGGAACGGCTGTGCTTTTTTGGAAAATGGGAGTTTGTGGTAGAGGGTGAGTGTAAGAACAGCTCCTCCTGAGACTAGGGATTATTTTAATTAAGGAAAAGGGAAGGAGAAGAGAAGAAAAGAAGGTATAAAAACAAAAAAGGAGGGTGTAATGAGGAAACAGTAAAAGGTCACCACTCCACATTTTGAAAGTTGTCACCTCTATAACTTACTAACATTTTTAAAAAAGTAAAAAAACCCAAGAAGTGCTTGATAACAAAATGTGGATTGGTTATAGTCACTAAGATTAGGGAAATAAAGGGTGATGAAGGCAAAGAAAGTGCCAATAAAACACTGATGACAAAGAGAAGCAAAAAGGTGGTGTGTGTGTGTGTATGTGTGTGTGTGTATGTGTGTATGTGTGAGAGAGAGAGAGAGAGAGAGAGTGAGGCACAATAAAATTTTGAGGAGGGGAGTTACTGGATATAAGGTTTGGGTCAGGTGTAACCTGGGATCAGGGAGATCCCAGCTGAGACATATTTATATATATAAAATAGTAAACTTTTTATGGTGTGTCACATTTAGTTCTTCCCATCATTTGAAGGTGCTTTTATTCTTGTAATATGGAAATATGTATTTTGCATTTAATAACCTATTTTTTAAATAGCCACTAATTTATCTCCCCGTCCACAAAAGGGATAAATATACTGTTCTGGTTTCTTTGAGTATTACATTGTATAGTCTGGTTTCTGGTAGATTCATATTTTATATTCTACTTTTGAACCCATTGTAATTTACTGATATGGCTCTAGTGACAATAGATCTAAATTAATATGTTTCCATATAATTGAAAAAGTTATTTCATTCTCTACTGTACTACTTCTAGTTTGTAATGAAATAAGTCATTATAACGGCTTGAATCAATAACTGACCAATATTTGAAATCCCCATTTTTTTTTTTTTTTTTGAGATAGTCTTCTGTTGCCCAGACTGGAATGCAGTGGCACAAACACAGCTCACTGCACCCTCGCCTTTCTGGGCTTCAGCGACCCCCTTGCCTCAGTCTTCTGAGTAGCTGGGACTACAGGTGTGCATTATCACACCTGGCTAATTTTTAAATTTTTTCTAGAGATGGGGTCTGGCTACAATGCCCAGGCTGGTCTCAAACTCTTGGGCTCAAGTGATCCTTCCGCCTTGGCCTCCCAAAGAGCTGGGATTACAGGCGTAAGCCACTGTGCCCCGCCCCATGTTACAAACATAGTATAATAAATTTTTGGCAATACATTTTGTTTACTTAAAATTACATAAATTTTATATTATGTATATTTTACCACGTAATTACGTAAATTTTATGTTACATAAATTTGTTATAACATTTATGATAGTAAACACTTTTAAGTGTGTAGTTCAGTAGCATTACATACATCCACACTGTTGTGTCCATAATAAAATTGTAAAGCCTGGCCTTACCATTATAATCTTTTAAGGAGCAATTATTTGTCATATTTTTCCCTTTCAGATGGGTTTCACTATCACTCAAAATCTGTCAGGGATATAATTTAGCAATAGGAATAATAGAATTTAGAGTAAAAAAGTATAACAGCAGTGACGTTGTTCAACTTTGTCATTTACACGTGAGATAACAGGCCAGGAGAAAATGAATCACTTTCCCAAGTCACCTTTAGTTAACAGCAGAGCCAGGACTCTGACCCTGGCCTATGCTGACTAGCTCCAAACATACAGTAATAAAAACGAAACGAAACTGCCCAAAGAGTTCCTGTTACTTTTAATCCCTTACTTACAGATTTATATTACTCCACACTACAATAATCTTTTATTTTGTGGATTTTAAAGCGGCAGGTCAAATTTTTTAAAGGACACAGGAGTAGAAGTTTGCCACCTACAGGTCAAAACAAAGAAGACATCTTTAGATTTTCAGAGCTTCAGAGCAAAGTTTTAAAGAAGTGAGGTGAAAGTGTGTTTTAAAACACTTCTAAGAGTAGCTGTCAATATAACACAAGAAGACTTTTGTAAAAAGAGATAGCGGCGTAATTCTCAGCACTTTTAGTGCAATAAGTTTCTATTATTTTTTTTTCGGTAGTATATGGCACTATGGTGGCAGAAAAAAAACAAGAATGTGAAACAGCATGATCCATAATTAGAAAGAAATGAAAATGTTTCTCAGCAACTGAGAACTAATTTCTCTTTTTCTGCTGGCATTTCCTCCTCCCTGCTAAGACAAATCTGGAAGGGCAATGAAAACTCTGTAATGATGCTGGGACAAGTGTATAACCATTTAGGAAAAGTTCACTTAGAGTCTTAACTCATAACCTTTGCCTACTAAAATATATTCCAGTTAGATGAAATATTTCAAAGTGAAAGGTAAGACAAAAAAAGTACTCAAAGTCTATATAGTAGATTGTAACAAAATCTTGGAATTGGAATACCTTTCTAAATATAACACCAAAGGAAGAAAATAGACATTTTACAAATCTTTTTTTGTTTTGTTATGTTTTGAGACAGAGTCTCGCTCTTTCGCCAGGCTGGAGTGCAGTGGCACGATCTCAGCTCACTGCAACCTCCAGCTCCCTGGGTTCAAGCAATTCTTCTGCCCCAGCCTCCTGAGTAGCTGGGACTACAGGCGCGCGCCACCACACCCAGCTAGTTTTTGTATTTTTAGTAGAGACGGGGTTTCACCATGTTGGCCAGGATGGTCTCCATCTCTTGACCTCGTGATCTGCCCACCTTGGCCTCCCAAAGTGCTGGGATTTACAGGTGTGAGCCACCGTGCCCGGTCAAAATATTTTTTTTTAAATAAAGAAAAATCACTGTTTTGTCTCCCTAACTACTACTACTAATAATAAAAAAAGGTTAACTAAAATTAGATAGCATTTTTACTCAAATTGACCCCAAAAAATCTTAATGATAATATTCAGTGTCGACAAGGGTTGGGGAAAAGCCACTTTCATTTGCAGAGCCTTCTGGAGAACAATTTGGCAAAAATATATCAGAAAGGGCAAAATCCACCTAACTGTAAATGGTGGTGCTGACTTCTAGCCTAGACTTTTTCCTTCATGTTTTGGGACTCCTTATACAAATCTACTGTTTGCCCAGTTTTGTTCCCAGGGGTCTCAGGGAGCATCTAACTTGGAAATAAGAATAATGAATTATACACGAATCTCAGGAAAATGTTTTTCTCCCCATGGGTGAACACTGAAAATTCAAAAAACATTATCAAATAATTCTTTCACAAACAAGGTAATTTGTGGTTTTTAAAATTCAAACCTGTGAGAAACTGGAATTTTCATCATGTCCTTAATGGACATACTATTTAAACATTAATTCATGTGGGAAGATTGCTTGAGGCCGAAAGTTCAAGTCTGCAGTGAGGTGACTGTGCCACTGCACCCTAGCCTGGTGCAACACAGTGAGACTGTATCTCTACAATAATCAAAATCAAAATAAAATATTAATTCACACCTCTCAAAAAATACATATGTATCAGAAAAGCTTAAAAATGTCTAACTACCTATTGACCCATTATCCATTTCTAAGAATTTATCCACAAGAAATAATCACAAATAATAGGAAAGATTCCATTAGAATCTATTTATGATACCCTTGTCCAGAATAGCTCCCAAGCTCGAATTGACCTAAATGTCTGATAAGTTAGAAAGTTTATTTTGCCAAGGTTGAGGAAGCGCACCTGTGACACAGCTTCAGGAGGTCCTGATGACATGTGCCCAAAGTGGTAGGGACACAGCTTGGTTTTATACATTTTAGGGAGACATGAGACATCAATCAATATGTGTAAGATGTATACTGATTGTTTCCATCGGTTGAATAAATTATAGTAGGTTATTGTGCTGGAATAATATGAAACCACTGAAATTATTTTACTAAACTCTAATAATATTAGGGGAATTTCTTGATACATTAATTGACAGAAGTAGATTATATGGCCACGTGTTTAGTATGACCCCACACTGGATTGTAAAAAATTCATCTACATCCACACACAAAGAAGCAGCCTCGGAAAATCATACCCCCAAATATTAATAAAGGTAACCTTCATGTGTGGGGAAAATAAAAGAATAAGAAGTTCCTCTAAAAATGTTCTGGAAGAATAATGGAAAGAATTAAAGGATGAATGTGTTCCAAAATCCTAGAATGGCAATGTGAATAGGTGAAGAGAAAAAGGCAATCCATAGTTAAAGACAAAAAAAAAAAAAAAGAGAGACCTGACTATAACTCAGTAAGTGAAGGTACTTAGGAAGAATGAGGGGGCCAGCACATGCAATAAAATTGGTCGAGGATAAAGTCAGATGTAAAATAGAAGCTTGTACAACATGATCTAGGAGCCTGGAAGTAAACCACAAATAGCATGGGCAATTTGGCATGACTGCTGCTTACAAAATGTGGATTTTGTTACCCCAAGAGTCAATCTAAAATAGTGAATATATTTTCTAGTCTAAATAAAGATCTAAATTGTTTAAAAAGCTCCACAATAATATATGACTAAGTGGCCACGGGTGAAAACTCATTTAGAAACAATAAAGAAACTAGATTTTTAAAGAAAGAATCATTTGAAAAGTATTTCAATGCTTTTAAAGCATTTCTTTAAAATGCATTACATTTTTTAAATTTCAGGCTTTTTTTACTCATAGATGGTAGAGCTAATTAAAATCAATTTTTCACTTTTCATTGAATATACGCTCCTAGATTACTTTATCAAAGCAGAGTTCATATTCTGCCACATGCAGAATTTGCTCATGGAGAAGTCTTCAGGTTTTTTGATCATGTGCCCCAATATATGCATTTATATTTACAAATTAAATGCATCTGTCTTACTAAACTAATAGGATACATAAATTATATGTAATCAGAAACTCAAAAGAATGCAACCATTTTTCTCTTATCTACCTATGACCTGGAAGCTCCCTCCTCACTTTGAGTTGTCCCACCTTCGCCTTGAGTTGTCTTGCCTTTCTGAACTGAAACAATCGATATACATCTTACACATATTGACTGATGTCTCATGTCTCCCTAAAATGTACAAAACCAAGCTGTGTCCCTACCACCTTGGGCACATGTCATCAGGACCTCCTGAAGCTGTGTCACAGGTGCGCTTCCTCAATCTTGGCAAAAAAAACTTTCTAAATTAACTGAGACCTGTCTCAGATTTTCAGGGTTCACAGTTTGCAGCCCCCACAGGGTAAGTCTGAAACATGAGTGAGTAAAAAAGCAGTGTATATTTAATTATCTTAATTTCTGAATAAAGAATATACAACAGACATAGTGAGCAAAGATCTTGCCTTCCTGTTAATGGTGTTCCTGAAGAGCATGTCTGACTAGTAGCTATATCAGAGGAATCGCTTGGCTTCAATTTCAGCCTCAACAAACAATCTTCCTAGCTTCCCAGAGAGACTTTCTTACATGGGAGAAGAACATTCTTGGCTCAGTTCATATGAATATTCTGATCTTTTGGGTAGTTATGTTACAGATATAAATATGAAATTAGCATCTTCTCTGTGAGTTTGATTAACATGAGTTAGTTCTGATGATGATTGTCTTCTGTTATTCAGATAAAGCTACGATCACAGGAAACTTGCCAGGGGACACCACTGTCTAAGCACAGCCACTCTGTGGGACCCTCAACTCCTTTGACCCACCATTCCCTTTCCCTCACTAAATTGAGCCTTTTAGAGTAGAATAATGGCATGAACTCGTGAGCCAAGAACTGCATCTAAACTTCATGGCTTTGAAATCCAGAGGGTGACTCTAATGTTTGATTGGTTCATCTTTTACATAGGAAAGTACTTCTTTCAAAGGTTGGACATTTAAGTAATCATTTTAAACAATAAATGGTATGATGCAGATCTCTGTTATGGAATTTTAGGCGAGTTTGTGACAGAGGAAATTCCTCTACTGTGTTCCTGAGATTGAAACTTACCTCCATCACTGTATTTTATGTGGAGTCTATTTATTCCTATATTACTTGTAATTTAGTCCAAAGTGTTTCTTGGCAACATTCCCCCACGATTCTTTTCTGAGTTGTGTGAGTTCCCATTTCATAACCAGTTGTTTGCCATATGATTTCTGATATCGTCTAGTATCTTCTGATATCTTCTAATATCTGATATTTCTAATGTGCTATTCTTTCAAAAACTTCAATCTAGATGATTTAACTCATTTACAAATATTAATTGTCATCAGCTGTCTGGTTGCATTTTTTTCCGGTGAGTTTCTGTTGAGTTTTCATTGTCTGTTAGAATATTATTTGGTCTGTGCGCTATGGTTTGAATGTTTTTGTCATCTCCCAAAATTCATGTGTTGAAATTTTAATCCTCAACGCAATAGTTGTTGGGATTTGTTAATTAATGCTGTCATAAAACAGGCTTGCTGGAGTGGGTTTGCTATCTCTTGCTCTTCCACCATGTGAAGATGCAGTAAGAAGGCCTGTACAAGATGCTGACACTTTGATCTTGGACCTCCCAGCGGACAGAAATGTGAGATAATAAATTTCTGTTCTTCATAATTAACCAGTCTGTGGTATTCTGTTATTGCAGCACAAAAGGACCAACATAGTCTGTTTTAATCTTTTTAACTTCTTTTTTTTTTTTTTTTTTTTTTTTTGAGACGGAGTCTCGCTCTGTTGCCCGGGCTGGAGTGCTGTGGCCGGATCTCAGCTCACTGCAAGCTCCGCCTCCCGGGTTCACGCCATTCTCCTGTCTCAGCCTCCCGAGTAGCTGGGACTACAGACGCCAGCCACCACACTTGGCTCATGTTTTGTATTTTTAGCTGAGATGGGGTTTCACCGTGTTAGCCAGGATGGTCTCGATCTCCTGACCTCCTGATCCGCCCGTCTCGGCCTCCCAAAGTGCTGGGATTACAGGCTTGAGCCACCGCGCCCGGCCTCTTTTTAACTTCTGTGGGTACACAGTAGGTATATGTATTTGTGGGGTATATGAAATGTTTTGATACAGGCATGTAATGTGAAGTAATCACATCACGGAGAATGGGGTATCCATTCCCTCAAGCATTTATCCTTTGTGTTACAAACAATTCAATTACACTTTTAGTTATTTTAATATGTAAAATTATTATTGAATGGTCACCTTGTTGTGTAACCAAATAGTATGCTTACTCATTCTTTCTATTTTTTCGGACCCATTAACCAGCGCCACCTCCCTGCTACCTCCTAGCCTCTGGTAACAATTCTTCTACTCTCTATGTCCATGAGTTCAATTTTTAAAATTTTTAGATCTCACAAATAAGTGACAACATGTGATGCTTATCCTTCTGTGCCTGGCTTATTTCAGTGAATATAATGATCTTCGGTTGCATACATATTGTTGCGGATGACAGCGTCTCATTCTTTTTTATGACCAAATAGTACTCCATTGTGTATATGTACCATTTTTTCTTTCTTTCTTTCTTTCTTTCTTTCTTTCTTTCTTTCTTTCTTTCTTTCTTTCTTTCTTTCTTTCTTTCTTTCTTTCTTTC
>NW_012116044.1:1430413-1451189 GCF_000951035.1 Colobus angolensis palliatus | reverse complement strand
CTGCCTCAGCCTCCCGAGTAGCTGGGACTACAGACGCCAGCCACCACACTTGGCTCATGTTTTGTATTTTTAGCTGTGACGGGGTTTCACCGTGTTAGCCAGGATAGTCTTAATCTCCTGACCTTGTGATCTGCCCATGGTGGCCTCTCAAAGTGCTGGGATTACAGGCGTGAGCCACCGCACCAGGCCACCATTTTTTCTTTATCCATTCATCTGCTGATGGACATTTAGGTTCCAAATCTTAGCTATTGTGAACAGTGCTGCAACAAACATGGGGACGTAGATATCCCTTTGATATACTGATGTGTTTTCTTTTGGGTATATATCCAGCAGTGGGATTGCTGGATCATATGATAGCTCTATTTTTATTGTTTTTGAGGAACCTCCAAACTGTTTTCCATAGTGGTTGTAATAATCACATTCTCACTGTGTGTACATTGTTGGTGAGAATGTAAATTATTACAACCACAGTGTTCCCTTTTCTCCACATCCTCACCAGCATTCCTCACTGTCTGTGTTTTGAATATAAGCCAAAGAAAGGAAATAATCAATGCTTTGATATACATTTCTCTGATGATCAGTGATGTCGAGCACCTTTTCATTTGCCTGTTTTCCTTTTGTATATCTTCTTTTGAAAAACATTTATTCAAATCTTTTGCCCATCTTTTGATCAGATTATTAGATTTTTTTTCCTATACAGTTTTTTGAGCTCTTTATATATTCTGGTTATTAATCCCTTGTCAGATGGGTAGTTTGCAAATATTTTCTCCCATTCTGTGGGTTGTCTCTTCACTTTGTTGACTGTTTTCTTTGCTGTGCAAAAGCTTTTTAACTTGATGTGATCTCATTTGTCCAATTTTACTTTGGTTGCTTGTGCTTGTGGGGTACTACTCCAGAAATCTTTGCTGAGTCCAATGTCCTGGAAAGTTTCCCCAATGTTTTCTTTTAGTAGTTTCAGTTTGAGGTCTTAGATTTAAGTCTTTAATCCATTTTGATTTGATTTTTGTATACAGCAAGAGATAGGGGTCTTTCATTCTTCTGCATATGGATATCCAGCTTTCCTAGCACTATTTATTAAAGAGACTGTCTTTTCTGAAGAGTATGTTCTTGGCAACTTTGTTGAAAATGAGTTCACTGTAAGTGTGTGGATTTGTTTCTGGGTTCCCTATTCTGTTCCATTGGTCTATGTGTCTGTTTTTATGCCAGTAAATTCTGTTTTGGTTATTATAGCTCTATAGGATAACTTGAAGTCAGGTAAATGTGATTCCTCCAATTTTGTTTTGCTTTTTTTTTTTTTTTGCTTAGGACAGCTTTGTCTATTTTGGGTCTTTTGTGGTGCCATATAAATGTTAGGATTGTTTTTTTCTATTTCTGTGAGGAATTTCATTGGTATTTTAATAGGGATTGCATTGAATCTGTAGATTGCTTTGGGTAGTATGGTGTATGAACATTTTAAAAATTTGATTCTTTCAATCCATGAACATGGAATGTTTTTCCATTTTTTTGGTGTCCTCATCAATTTCATTAATCGGTTTTACAGTTTTCATTATAGAGATCTTTGGTTGATTCCTAGATATTTAATTTTATTTGTGGCTTTATAAATGAGATTACTTTTCAATTTCTTTTTCGGAATGCCCACTGTTGGCATATAGAAATGCTACTGGTTTTTGTATGCTGATTTTGTATCCTGCAACTTTATTGAATTTATTTATCAGTTCTAACAGTTTTTTGGTGGAGTCTTTAGATTTTTCCAAATATAAGATCATATCATCTGCAAACAAGGATAATTTGACTTATTTCATTCCAATCTGGATGCCCTTCATATCTTTCTCTTTTCTGATTGCTTTAGCAATCAGACTTCCAGTATGTTCCAGTATGTTGAATAACAATGGTAAAAGTGGGCATCCTTGTGTCAATCTTTTTTCTTGTACCAAGTTCATTTGACATTAAATGGTTTTTCTTTTTTCCCCCATGTTCAAATTACAAGGATTTTTGTATATTCCATCGAAAAGAAGACTCCTGTGAAGGAGGTGGAGATGGACCAGGGTCAATTTTTCGGCTTCATGGTTCCAGGGCTCTCTCATATTACAAATAAAGGACTGAAAATACAGCCTTTCTATGTAGTCTAGCTCTGCTTGTCAAAGTCAAGTCTGGTTAGTAAGATCTTCTATCTCTAGTTCTGTGTTTTCTAGAGGTCAATGAACCTTGTCTTCAAGATTACATTTATTTTCAGTGACTTTATTCCCTGGATTATTCCACTGGGTCTACCACCAACTCCAGTCTAATAGAAAATGATGTTTTACCATTCCCAATCTAAATCATCCTTCTCCCTATTATAAATGATCCTGCTCCACTCTATTTTACTACTTTCCAGCACTTTTCCCCTCAAGCATGTGGATCAGTCCTCCTGGAAGGACACATGTGCTGAATATTTCTGGTATTCTTCAGAGTTTAAATCACCACAGGACATTCAATCCTCCTGCATCCACACATGCACATGTTTTGGTTTGTTTTTGGTGGTGGTTGTTTTGCATTCATCCAGAATGTGTGGCCCATGAGTTAGTTCTCAAAACTGCTTACCCGTATTTCCATTCAGGTAGTCTTCTCTTTTTGGAAGCACTTATTAGTAATTTTGAAACTGTAGCTCATAATAGCATGTTGGTAACCCCTTCACTCTTGCTGCTTCCCACACTCCTTTCTGCTGATTCTGTATCTCTCCTGTTACTGGGTAGAGAGGCACATCTGCCCATATTCTGGGAATGGTAGGAATTCTACTTTTTAAATTTCTTAAAGATTATTTTTGAAGAGCTAGTTAATACCTGGTCCAAGAGGAGTTATTTATCTTTGAGAAGACAGGCTTCTCTTGGGTGAAAAAATTTAGATGTAGAATATCAGCAAGCGTTTTTGTAGTCATATTAAAAAGGCAGTTCAGTCTCACAAAGAGGTCAACACTGCTCTGGTCTTGTGCGAAATGTGTAACTGTTTATAGATAAGGTTTCCTCGAAAACCCACTTACATGAACCAAATTTATTCCAGGGACTGCCCTCAGTTTGCAAGGAAAGAATAGTTCCTGGAATAATTAAAACTTGAAGGTATTTCTTGTTATTATAAGAATTTTTAAAATGGCAGATAAACTCCATGATAGTATAAAGTTTTTTAGGATGCAGAAACAAAACAAATTAATAAAATCGCTATTAGGGTAAGACTTCTAATTTCAAAGGAAAATATTAATGCATGAATTTAATAAATATTTAGCACTACTAATATATGCAAGTACCAACTTCATAAAAATTCCATTATATAAACTGAATTGAACATCTATGTCAATTAATATTAGTAACACTCATAATATGTATACTATTTTAACAAAAATAAGTTTTAATGTTATACAGAGGGAAAATAAAAGTACCAGTATCTACCTAGGTAAAATCATACATTTTATTTTTAAAAACAGTTTAACATTCAATTGCTATTATTCCAGTGTAGAACAAAGGCTATATATATAACTGAGATGATTGCCTGTGCAAGGTTTTCATGTGGTCACATTTAAGACAACCACTAAAGCAAAAAAATTCATTATTTAGCACAATACAAAATGATATTATTTTACCATTCCCAAGCATGAAGATAATCAAGGTACATTTCTAACACATTTAAATTGGCCCTATAAATAAACCAGGCATTCTCTTTTCTTCTTGTTTTGTTGTTACCTTACAGAAAAAAATGTTTCATATCATAATTAATGCTTAGGGACACAGACTTCAGAGCCAATAAAATTTTGGTTCAAATCCCAGTGCTACATCCTACTAGCTGTGAGATATTGGGCCAGTTTCTTAACCATACTAAGGCTATTTCCTCATCTATAAAACGGAGAAAATGGATGTTGCAAAGATTGAGAGAATATATGTATTATGGGTTTGTGTCCCCCTAAATTAATATATTAAAGCCCTAACTCCCAGTATCTCAGAATGTGACTGTATTTGGAGATAGGGCCCTTAAAGAGGTAATTAAAATGAGGCCACTGGGGTGGACCCTAATCCAGTCTGACTGGGGTCCTTATAAGAGGAAATTTGGACACAAAAATAGACACTAGGGATGTGCACACACAGAGGGAAGACTGAAGACACAAGAAAGTGGCCATCTACAAGGCAAGAAGTGAGGCCTCAGAAGAAATAAATCCTGTCCACACCGTAATCCCAGTCTTCTATTCATCATAACTTTGAAAAAATAAATTTCTGTACCCAGTCTGTGGTACTTCAGTAAAGCAGTCCTAGCTAATTAATACAGCATGTAAAGGATTTAAAACAGTTTCTGGAAAATGGCAGGTAATCAGTAACTCTTACTACTATTTTAACTATTTTCCCAGGGCTCCTCTAATATTCAATTCCAAAAATTACACATGTAATTTAATCTTTAAATATTCAATTTATGGCTAAGTAGCAAAAGACAAAGAATTTGTTGGGAGAGGCAGTCCACTATGGGCTCTGAGCATCCCTGCACAGTCTTGCCAGATATTGCCCTTTCTTTTTCTAGGCTATTTCTAAGGGTTGTGTTTGCAGGGAGAAATCTTACGGAATGATGTAATATCTTCCTCCTGACAAAAAACAGGCTTGCTTGTGCTTACTATAACAGTGGTGACTCATCCAAGCTTGGTGGTCCTCTCCTGTATCACAACCCACTATGTGTGTAGACATTCATTATGGGCTCTTTGTGTCATACAGTGAGATTTGGGAAGCACATGGGACCGACACAAATCAACATGAAGCTCTGGATACTATAAAGTCCTTTGTCTCTGACCCATGAGTCTCGTGTCTTCTGCCAGCATTCCATGAAATTTTAACAGGCTAATTTGTTAGCATGTGTCTTAGTTCATTTTGCGCTGCTATAATAGAATACTACAGACTGGGTATTTTATAGAAAACAGAAATTTATCTCCCACTGTTCTGGAGCCTGGGAAGTCCAAGATCAAGGGTTTTGATGAGGGTCCAGTCTTTGCTTCCAAGATGGTGCCTTGGATGCTTCATTCTCTGGAGAGGGAGAACACTGTGTCTTCACATGGCAGAAGTCAGAAAGACAAAAACGGACAAACACTGAATCCCCCTATGGCAGAAGAGGGTGAACCCACTTCTGGAAGCTCTTTTTATAGCAGCATTAATCTATTCATAAGGGTGGAGCCTTCATGACCTAAACACCTCCCATTAAGCCCCACCTCTCAATCCTGTTGCATTGGGAATTAAAAAATTCCCCACACACAAATTTTGGGGGAACACATTCAGATCAAAACATCTTGTAAGTAGGGTAAAATCTCAGACATTGCACAATTCTTGACAATTTTGGCTAACAGAGCCATGGCTTTCTGATGTTAAAATAACTCTAATATCCTGAGTTCTTACATAAACAAACTGAACCCCAAATCAGGGTGAAAGGCCCTAGCCTAGGAAAATGAAACTTCAGCATAATCTATCAGAAACTGACAACTAAGCTCTAACTAGGGACTTTAGAAATTGCCAGTAAACCTCTAACTAGGGAATTTAAAGCTACTGCTCCACCTTAACCTGTCAAATATTTTCTTTGTCTTGCTTCCATGAACACATTATAAAAGTTTTCCCCTTGCATCCCTTCATTGGAGCCCAAACCACCTGCAGTCTGGAGTTGTTCCATTCACAAATCACTACCTGCTCAAATAAACTCTAAAAGTTAGTGTACCTAAGTTTTAACACTGGAAAACAGGAAGGCCTCAATGGCTAGATTAGGAGATATGAGAAGACTCTCTGGGATTCAGTAGTGAATGCTTTCATCCAAGAGTGGGAAAAGAAGAGGTGAGTAGACTTCCCTCTTACCTGTTAATGAATGTTTAGAGGCTAAACAGTGAGAGGTAGGATTAAAACAAGCCACCCAAATGGTGTCTTGGTTGTTGCTCACACACTTCAGGGTGGGAGGCAGAAGACATTGACCTGACAATGAAGCAGCATTCTCCAGGGCCCTAGAAAACAGGAAATTTGGCTGTGGCTGACAAGGAGTCCACAAAGCTGAAACAAATGGTATCAGCAATAAGAAAATAAAACTTTGACTAGATTAAAAATACAAGTTTGTTGAGGCTGAGTTGGGCAATCAATCAAAACTGAAAGTACAGGCCTGTGTTGCTTAACCAAGGAGATACATTCTGAGAAATGCATCATGAGGTGATTTCACTGTTGTGTAAACATCAGAGAGTGTACTTACACAAACCAAGATGGTACAGCCTACTACATACCTAGGCTATATGGCATAGCCTATTGATCCTAGGATACAAACCTGCACAGCATGTTACTGTACAGAATAACAGAGGCAACTGTAACACAATGGTAAGTATTTGTGTGTCTAAACATATCTAAACACAGAAAAGGTACAGTAAAAATATGGTATTACAATCTCATGGGACCACCATATATATGTGGTCCACAGTCGACCAAAATGTCATTATACAACATAGGTTTCAGCTGCATGGGTTCACTTACACATTAATTTTTTTCTGCTTCTGCCACCCAAGACAGCAAGAACAGCCCCTCTTCCTTCTCCTCTTCAGCCTACTCAACATGAAGATGATGATGAGGATGACATTTATGATGATCCACTTCCATTTAATGAATAGTGTTATTTTCTCTTTCTTGTGATTTTGATAACATTTTCTTTTTTTCTAACTTACTTTATTGTAAGAATACAGTATGTAATACATACACAAAATATGTGTTATTGGTAAGGCTTATGGTCAACAGTTAAGCTATTGGTAAAGTTTTAGGGGAGTCAAAAGTTATATGCAGGCTGGGCGTGGTGGCACACACCTGTAATCCCAGCACTTTGGGAAGCCAAGGCAGGCGGATTGCCTGAGCTCAGTTTGAGACTACCCTGGGCAACATGGTGAAACCCCGTCTCTACTAAAATACAAAAAATTAGCCGGGTGTGGTGGCAGGTGCCCGTAGTCCCAGCTACTTGGGAGGCTGAGGCAGGAAAACTGCTTGAACCCAGAAGGCAAGGTTACAGTGAGCCAAGATCACGCCACTGCATTCCAGCCTGGGTGACAGAGGGAGGCTCTGTCTCCAAAAAAGCCAAAAATGTTATATGCAGATTTTTGATTGTGCAGGGGATTGTCATCCCTGTCCCCTGCATTGTTCAAAGGTCAACTGCAGATGATGTTCTAGTGGTTGAAATCAGAAGCCACTTCCAACAGCTTTGACTGTGGTGTTTTCATACCTTTACCAGTAGGAATGGCTGGTAAACCCAGACAAAATTTAGGGCCCTGTTTGACCAGTCATTTTTGAGACTGGAGAGATTTATAGCATTCAATCCCTTTGGCAATAAAACAAATAAATGCTGTCTCTTTGGCCTTACCAGCAAAACGGAGGCTCAACACCTTACTAAGACTCTATCAGTATAGGAGACAGTATATGATGCCATCAATGGCAGCTCCCAGATGTGAACATGTAGAAACACAGGGACCAGCACAATCTTGTTTCATTCTGACTGATCTTACACTTCTCTAAATTTGTCTGAGTGGCCTTGGATTATATCATGTATAGCAACTGAGGCTGCAACTACTCGGTAGCACTACTTATGTGACTGAAATCCATATATGATGACTTAAATCAGGTTTGACAATAATTCTGAACTACAGTAACCTAGACCCTTTGGGGTTATGTACTTGTATGTGGGGAAAATAAGCCATAGAAGGGCTCTCTATAGGGAACAGGGTCTGATTTTTGACCCAGCTATTGCACCCATAATTATTGGCAATAACACCACATATCAGCAGGTCAGTCAAAGCTCCCTTTATTGGGTCATAATGTATAATAAATTGGTCCTTCACTACCTTCAGGCTGCCTAATAAAAAGATCTATTGATCCTCCCTTGGAACTTGCAGTTGACTGAGTCAAGACCTTGGGGGACAGGACTGAGGTTAATACTGCAGGTTGGCTTCATCCTGCTGTTGTATCTGATAACAGCCTTCATTAATTGCCATATGAGACCAAATGAACAAATTTGGTAATGAATAAACAACCTGTCAGGTTAATCAGAGTAGCTGATGGAGTGGCATACTCATGTGAAAATTCAAGTTTGGCCGAGAACACGTCAGGCTGAGGAGCAGATTGTTGGAAGAGACTATCCACTATGGGCTCTGAGTGACCCTCCATATTTACTGGGTATGCCAAGAATGCAAGGACTTTATCTTTACCTAGTCCATGTCCCAGGCTTGTGTTTACACTAAGCAATCTCGAAGTATAGGGTAATAACTCCCTTTGGACAAAGACCAGGATGTTTTTTGCTTGCTATAAAAGCAGTTAATATCCCAAGCTCAGTCTTTATATCTTACAATATAACCCACTGTGTGCAGGCTTTCATCATGGACCCTTTATGTTCCTCCTGTGGGAACTAGAAAAATAAGGAATTGAATAAAACCAACATGAAGCTCTGGCTACAGCTTTTGCTGTGAATAATAAAAGTCCTTTGTTTCTGACCCAGGTGTCTTGTGCTTTCTGTAGTATCCTATGAAACAATAACAAAATAACTTGTTAGCTTATAAATAGGGTAAAATCTCAGACCATGCACAATTATTGACAGACATCAACTATTTTCTTCTTGGCAATAGCTGGCATTTTAGGCACCGTGACTTGGCTAGCAATACATTTATTATTAGCATGACATATTATGAAAAATTATTTTCCAAAGACTTAGCCGATAACACTACAAAAACAAAAAGCCCGTTAATTCCTGTGAATTTATCTGTGTGTGTCCATGTCCAGTAATTATTTCACTGTCTGTCTGAAGTACTAACAATACTAAATCCAGTGCTCGGCGCCACGCCTCAATCTTTGGTGTAACAACGTCATAAACTCTTGGAATCTGCTCCAATTTATTTGAAATGTCTGAATTAAAAATTCTACTATTTAGTTTACTATATTCATTCAAGATGTAAGATGAAGGAGAGCCAGAGTCTGTGGCATTTTGCAGATGATGCTGAATGTATGTGCTGGCTTCAAATTCTGATGAGTAGTGGGCAGTATTATACAGGAGAGTTGAAAGGTATTTCTGCCATCCATTTGCCAGGAATTTAAGCACAGTTGGTCTGTATATTGCCAGAGATGAAGCTAGCCAAGAGGAAGTATTATGGAGCCACCCTGAGCAGGCATGGTTTTCTTTTTTCAGAGATTGCTCCGCAAGAATTTGAAGACAGCTAAGACACAAAAATTCAACTGCACCACCTCCAAGGAAGACCTTTTCCTCTTTTAGAGCATAATACAAACGATAGGCACATGTCCAGAACCTATCTTCTTTGGTTTGCATCTGTGCAGTAACTGGGTTAGTGAGCACGGCTGTAACCAAATTAATTCCTTCTGTTTTTAATAAGATTGCGATTCTGTTGTTCCCATCTACAACATCCAAGGGACTGCTTCTCCAGAAGGTCACACAGACCCCATTGCCCACACAATCTTCATTCACTTGTGTAATGTAGGCCACCTGTATTGCTCCTGCAGCTTCTGCAAAAGCCTGCATCACACTGCCATTCACTGAGCCAATTACCAACTGCTTACTGTTTATAAATTTTTCAGTTAAGCATTCGGACACATTTCCTTGTACCAGGACAAGGTTCACATTGAACTGGATTAATACCTGTAATACGTGATTTGCCCACAATTCTTCTGAGCTGTCTTCTTGAAGCTCCATGCTAGTTAATGCTGTTTTAATATTTACAGACTTATTAAATCCCAGGTGGCGATAATTCTCTGTGAGGTCACCCTCAATGAGAACTATTCGGAGAGGCTGACTCTGCAATTCCTTGATCACAGGAGTATTAGATACTGACACAACAGTGATATATCCTGGACAAACACAAGAAGAAGTTTCAGGTAAGCCTGGTAGACAGCAAGTACAAACTCTCGAAATGTCAAACATAAATGGTTTTATACAGTTGCCTTGTTGCACACATGCATTCTGATATTGCAACCGTACTGCTTCTTCTACTAACTTCATGCTGCTGTGATCTCCGTGACTCAAGCCTACTGCCAACTCTACCAAATCGTTACATCTGTAAGTTTTGAGAGTAGCTGTAACATGTTCTTGAAATCCATCTGGTTTGCTTACCCGTTCAGTATTCTCTGTCCTATTAAAATGCCTACTGTGGATCAGTATTGACTTTCTGCAGCAGGTATCGGCAAGCAGGCTGTTTTTCAGAGTTCGTGATGTGTTCTTATCTGCTTCAACCTTAGCCTGAGGTTTAAAGAATTCAGATGATTTAAGAGGTCTCCCAGAAAGACTGGAAATGGTCAATGTTTGAGAGGCAACATCTTTGAGACCATGCTCTTCCTCTATCAAATCAGTATCTGAAGGGACCTGTAGAAAAGGACACAAACTTACACTAAATGTTTCAAGTTGAGGAAATGTTTTTGTGCTGTCCATACAGTCAAATATATTGTGAACAGGTACTTGAAGAGAAACTACTTCTTCACTACAAAAGTTTAAGCCTTCTGACATTACTGACACTATTACAGAAATGGGGACACCAAGATGAAGACATTCTTCAACTGCACTGCTCCAAGCACCAACAAGAAACAAAAGAGTACTAGTTCCAGTTCTATATGTGTTATTTTGTGCTTGAACTGCTTCATTGAGAAGCTGTCCCACTGCACTGCTTAAATCCAAACTTTCAAGAAGCCTTACTGTTGAACTGATTAATACACTTTCATGACATTCTTCATCTATAATAAATTTGGATGATTTTAGTGGGCCTAGGAAAGTTCTTCCTGTTTCCGCGAATGATGAAAGTTGCTGAAGTCCCACGTGTCTTCTTTTGTTTATGACTCTGCAAGCCATCACCATGTATCATGATCTGCAAAGAAAATAAAAACTTGGAACTTCATTCAGTATAATTCATAGTTATAAATGCTATATAGAAATAAAAATAAGATATGCTTCCTGCTTTTGAGGTACATATAATTTCCACTAAAAAAGGTTTAGTGCAATGATAGAGTATTATTATTCTATTAATGATAAAGGTATGGGAGAATGGAAGAGAAGCATTCCATCCAACAGAGGAAATGAAGCATGAGGGCCATAGGCAATGTTTCCAGAAGAAAGCCATTCTTGGAATGAGTCTTGAAAAATAACTGGAAAGAGTTACAGTTGAAGGAGGCAGTAGTAAATGCACATATATGTGAAAAAACATAGTGTATTAGGGGAAATAGAAGTAGCCTGGTTTTATGAGAATATAAAAAATGTAGTGGAGCGGCTGGGCGCGCTGGCTCATGCCTGTAATCCCAGCACTTTGGGAGGCCGGACGGGTGGATCACGAGGTCAGAGGTTCCAGACTAGCCTGGCCAATATGGTGAAACCTTGTCTCTACTAAAAATACAAAAATTAGCCGGGTGTGGTGGCACGGGCCTGTTGTCTCAGCTACTTGCGGGGCTGAGGCAGAAGAATCATTTGAACCCAGGAGGTGGAGGTTGCAGTGAGCTGAGATGGTGCCATTGCACTCCAGCCTGGGCAGCAGAGTGAGACTCAGTCTCAGAAAAGAAACAAAACAAAACAAAACAAAACAAAACAAACATGTAGTGGAGAACAGTAGGAGATGAAGCTCTAGAAGAGGAAAGGAGTTGGTTTATGAAGGGCATTATGTGCCAGAGCAAGGAGCTTAAACTTGATCCTGTAATGGGAACCATTAAAATGTTTTTAATAAAAAAGATCATGAAATAACTTGATGTAGTGTTTGAAAACATGTACTCTAAACCTAGAAGTCTGGGTGTAAACTTAATCTTACTGCTTACTAGCTATATAGCCTTCAGCAAGTTATGTACTTTATCCCTTAGTTTCCGTATCTAAAAAATAGGGATAATAATAATATAAGCTATTTCATAGAGTCATAAGGAGTGAATATAGTACTTAGAACAATATCTGGCACCATGTTTTATGAGTTCATTTTAATAACAATAATAATTGTAATGTTTTGGATATATTACCACTGATAACACTGTAGAGGACTGACTAGACAAGTACCAGACTGGAGGTAAAGAGGCCAATTAAGAATCTTCCATAGTTATGCATCTAGGTGAGAAATACGGAAGAGGGATGGAGGGAAGGGGATGGATTTGGTTACTGAATAGATTATAAAGAAAAAAAAATACTACTTAAAGGGAGGTTCAAGAGCAATTGTACTTCGTCTGCATATTTCAGAATTCACATACAAAGTGAACAGAAAGTTACAAGAAAGACTTTAGCCCAATAAAAAGAATTCTTAACAAGGTACTCCTTAATTGAAAAGCTGTCTATTAATAAAATAACTTGCCTTGTGAGGTGTGAGCTCCCTGTTACTTAAAAGTGCCAGAGCTAAGGAGCTAAGATTATAGATGATAGTCTATAGTAAAGTTTTCTTTTCTAACTCTAAAACTTGATGATTCTTGGGGTAATATGTATCTTTTAAATGTCAAATATTAAAGAGCAAACAACTCTTAGATTTTTGCTTTTCCTCTAGTACTGGCCACATCACTGGTAATTTGTTTCTATAATACTTAAATTAATCCTTGAAGCTGAAGAGTAGCATAGTTCAAGATCTATCTTAAGGTCAACAGCAGGCCATAATACGATACAGGTTGAGCATCACAAATCTGAAAATCCCAAATCCAAAATGCTCCAAAATCTGAAACCTTTTGAGCTCTGACATGACACTCAAAGGAAATGTTCATCAGGGCATTTCAGATTTCAGATTTTTGAATTTGGAATATTCAACTGGTGTGATGGTTAACATTAAGTATCAACTGCAGACTGAAGGATGCAAAGTATTGTTTCTGGCTGTGTCTGTGAGGGTCTTGCCAGAGGAGATTAACATTGAGTCAGTGGACTGGGAGAGGAAGACCCACACTCAGTATGGGTGGGCACCATCCAATCTGCTACCAGCAAGGCTAGAAAATGCAGGTGGAAGAAGGTGGAATACGCTGGCTTACTAAGTCTTCCAGTCTTCATCTTTCTCCCATGCTGGATGCTTCCTGCCCTTGAACATCAGACTCCAGGTTACACCAGGTTACTCCTGGACTTAGACCAGTGGTTTGCCAGAAGGCCTTCAGCCACACATTGAAGGCTGCACTGTCAGCTGCCCTACTTTTCAGGCTTTGGGACTCAGATTGAGCCACTACTGGCTTTCTTGCTCCTCAGGTTACAGACGGCCTGTCACAGGACTTCACCTTGTGATTATGTGAGTTAATTCTCCTTAATAAACTCCCTTTCATATACACATATATCCTATTAGTTCTATCCCTCTAGAGAACCCTAATACAACTGGTAAATAATGCAAATATTCCAAAATCTGAAAAAATAAAAAATCTGAAACACTTCTGGTCCCACACATTTCAGATAAGGGATATGCAACCTGTATTCCTCACGAGTAGCTTCCAATAGGCTTTTAAGGACTAAGGAAGATAACTAGTACTGCCTAGGACAATGAATAATGAATTGTCTGAACTAAGTTTCAAATCCTCTTTTGTGAAATTTTCAATTCTGTAGAATAAAAATTCATAATATACTCAGGCATATCTCTACACAGCATCAAAATGGAGCATCAGGCCAGGCACAGTGGCTCACACCTGCAATCCTAGCACTTTGGGAGGCCAAGGCGGGCAGATCACTTGAGGTCAGGAGTTCAAGACCAGCCTTGCCAACATGGCGAAACCCCATCTCAACTAAAAATACAAAAATTAGCTGGGTGTGGTGGGGCATGCCTGTAATCCCAGCTACTCAGGAGGCTGAGACATGAGAATCACTTGAACCTGGGAGGCGGAGGTTGCAGTGAGCTGAGTGAGGTTGCCCACTACACTCCAGTCTGGATGACAGAGCAAGACTCCATCTCCAAAACAAAACAAAACAAAAAACAAAATGCAGCATCAAAATATACTTTAGGACTCTAACTTCAACAATCCTGAGACCCATTATGTCTTCCAGCTAACTGATCTTATCATGTTTGGTTGCCCTTCCTTCACCTCCAACGCCCATATTATAAATTCCCTATTTACCTGGTTTAAATTCCATTTGTTAATTATTACAATCACTCCATTGCACATATAACATGCCCTCAAATTCCTTGCTTCTCTTTCTTTTCATCTAACTCACCTTGCAAAGCTACTAATCTTGATGAAATTCAACCTTGTCTACTCCATGCTTGCCCTGGTGCAGCTGAAAATAAACAGAAAAACACAACCATGCTCATTAGTGGCATTTTAAATTCATCGACCTCAAACCTCAAGTGCCCCTTAATACTGCCTAGCAACCTATTTCCCTAGTCCATGTATCTTTAAATTTTTTTTTATAAGATTGCTTTCTGTGTTCTATTTAAAAAAGATTTACCTACTCCTAAGCAGAATATTTATTCTTCTATATTTCTTCTAAAAGCTTTATGGTTGTAGTCTTTAACTGAAGTGAAACTCATTTAACGTAAAGGTAACCATTTTAAACTGTACAATTCAGTGGCATCTAGTACACTCACAATGTTATACAACTACTACCTCTATTTACCTCCAAAACATTTTGATCTCCCAAAAAGAAAACTCTATTAGCCATTAAGCAGTCACTCCCTGTTTCCTTCTCCCCCAGATACTGACAACCACCAATCTTCTGTCTCTATGGATTTACCTGTTCTGGATATTTATAGAAATGGAACCATATAATATGTGACCTTTGTGTCTTTCATTCAGCATGTTTTTGAGGTTCATCCACGTTGTAGTATTAGTACTTCATTCATTTTTATGGCTGTAGTTATGTATCACATTTTGCTTATCTGTTCACCCACTGATGGACATTTGAATTGTTTCCACTTTTCAGCTATTGTGAAGAGTGCTTCTATGAACATGTGTATATAAGTATGTGCTTGAGTGCTCATTTCCAATTCTTTTGGTTATATACCTAGGAGTGGAATTGCTGGGTCATGTGGTAATTCTTTAACTTTTTTTTTTTAAGAAATATTTCATTTTATTTTACTCTTTCAGCCATGAGTATTCCAAGGAAATGCAAGCTCATGAAATTTAGAAATAATACCAAATGTGAATAAGAAAGACCAGCTTTAGAGGTTGCACGGCATCAGCTGAGTATGATTGTCTGGAATCATTTTTGGCCTTCTCAGTTTGCCAAGACAGGTGTACCACTTGGTCATGTAACAATTTCTGTGGTAACTTTCCAGGTTGAAGACAGTTGTCATAGAATGGTGATGCCCAAACAACTGAAATGTTTATAGTACACAAAACAAAACATTACCAGGTGATAAAGACTATTTGTTTATTATGAGACTAAATGGTAAACCAGAGTATATCCCATTATATATTATAGCACTACAAACATTCCTAGTCATTCCTTCATTTCATTCATTCATTCATGTATTCAGTGAGTACTTCTTAAGCACCTACAGCATAAAGGCCCTGTGTTAATTGCCGGGATTACAAAGACAAAGATTATACACACTCTGCCCTCAAGGAGTTCCCAATCTAATTGTGCAGAGAGATATGGAAATGAAGCATAAAAATTCATCGTAAGGAGTGCTGAGAACAAAAGTCTGTTCAAAGCAAGACACAACCATGAATTGATTCCACCACAGGTTCAATGGGAAAAGCATGTGGCATTTCTCCTCCTCTTCAGAATAATGAATGCTTGACATAGCTTTTGTCACTGTCTTTTAGTTCCAGTGTTACAAGGGAGATCCCCAGTATTACAATGAGTCACAGCGAACCTAGAAATGATTAGCATTCTTTTTATTTTTATTTTTTAGACAGGGTCTTGCTCTGTCACCTAGACTGGAGTGCAGTGGCATGGCTCACTGCAGCCTCGACCTCCTGGGCTTGGGTGATTCCCCCACCTCAGCCTCCCAAGTAACTGGGACTACAAGCGCATGCCACCGCACCAAGCTAATTTTTGTATTTTTTTTTGTAGAGATGGGATTTTGCCATGCTGCCCAGTCTGGTCTCAAAGTCCCAGGCTCAAGTGATCCTCCTGCCTAGGCCTCCCAAAGTGCCGGGATTACAAGTGTGAGCCACCACACCCAGCCAGCATTCTTAATGTTTACTTACAAAGGTATTTCTCTGTCAAAGTCTTCATTCACTTAAAGAAAACCATTTATGATGCATCTTAAAGAAAGCATGCTCACATTTGCCTTTTATTGCCAGATTTCTCTACTTGGCCTTATAAGGCCCAAATGGTAGGGGCAGGTCAGGAGTGGGGACATGGGCCGGGTTCTAATAATATATGCTAAACACGTAGGGGAGACAGCTTGTCATTGAAGATGTGCCTGACTGCCACTGAGCTTTGCCCCTATACTCACCCAACAAATAATGAGGAGCTACCCCTAACTCCCCACATCCCCATGCCCTCTGAAGCTGTCTACATGGGCTGCTCTGTCCTTGGCATGTGCCCTTGAGGGCTAATCCCACTTGGCCACACAAAGGTTTACGCTCTAGGGTCTTTGAAAGAGAGATTCCTGCTCTTCAACTTTCAAGCCTAAGCCTTAACGTTTCAAGGGCTGCTTCTTCCTCTGAAATAACTTGCTTTCACTGGTCATTCATGATTTGGGTGAAAAGGCGGAGTCTCTCATTCTTGGTTGCTTAATGCAAAAGGCCTGACTCACATTTCCTATAGTGTTGTGGGACATCCAGCCACAGGCATGAAAAGGAGGAGCAAATATCTTTAACTTTTGAATGAACTGTCGGTTTTCCATAATAGCTGAACATTCCCACCGGCAATGTATGAGGGTTTTGATTTCTCCACATCCTCACTGCATCAGCTTCCTTAGGGCTGCCATACCAAATTACCACAAACAACTGGGTAGCTTAAAACAATACATATTTATTCTTTCACAGTTCTGGAGTCTACAAGCCCAAAATCAAAATGTTGGCAGGGCCATACTCCTGAAGGATCAAGGGAAGAATCCTTCCTTGCTTCCTCCAGGTTCTAGTTGCTCCTGGTGGTCCTTGGCTTCTGACTGCATAACTCTAACCTCTGCCTCTGTTTCATACAGACTTCTTATAACCCAGTGATACCAGTCATTGGATTTAGGGCCCACCTTAATCTAGTATGACCTCACTTTACCTAATTACATCTAAAAAGAACCTATTTCCAAATAAGATCACATTCTGAGATGCTAGAAGGACATGAATTAGGGGTAGCATGGGGGGAAATAATCAGTCCAGTATACTCAACAACACTTGTCATTTTTGCTTTTGTAATATTTTGTAATATTATAGATATCCTAGTGAATGTTAAGTGGTATCTCATTGTGTTTTTGACTTGCATTTCCCTCACATTGAGCATCTTTTCATGTGAATCGGTCATTTGTGCATCTTTTTTGGAGAAATGTCTATTCAAGTCTTTTGATCATTTAAAAATAGAGCAGTTAGTCTTTTGTTGGTAAGCTGTAAGAGTTACTTATACATTCTGGACACTAGATCCTTATCAAACTATGATTTGCAAATATTTTCTCTCATTCTGTAAGTTAGTTTCCACTTTTTGGATTATGTATTTTGACGACCAAAAGTTTTTAGTTAGAAATTAGTAATCTAGGCCGGGCGCGGTGGCTCACACCTGTAATCCCAGCACTTTGGGAGGCCGAGGCGGTAGATCACAAGATCAGGAAATTGAGACCATCCTGGCTAACACGGTGAAACCCTGTCTCTACTAAAAACACAAAAAAATTAGCCGGGTGTGGTGGCAGGCACCTGTAGTCCCAGCTACTCAGGAGGCTGAGGCAGGAGAATGGCATGAACCCGGGAGGCGGAGCTTGCAGTGAGCTGAGATCGCACACTCCAGCCTGGGTGACAGAGGGAGACTCTGTCTCAAAAAAAAAAAGAAAAAAAAAAAGAAATTAGAAATCTAATTTACCTATTTTTGTTGTTGTTTGATGAAATCTAATTTACCTATTTTTTGTTTGCTCATATTCTTTGTGCCATATCTAAAAATCCATTGCCAAATCCAAGGTTATGAAGATTTATCCCAATGTTTTCTCCAATGAATTTTATAGTTTCATCTCTTATATTTAGTTTTTTGACCCATTTTGAGTTAATTTACATATAAAGTATAAGGTAGGAGTCCAACTTTATTCTTTTGCATGTGGATATCCAATTGTCCCAGTACCATTTGCTGAAGAGACAATTCTTTTCCCCATGGAGTGGTCTTAGCATCTTTGTCAAAAATCAATTGGCCGTAGATGTCTACAGATTTCTGAACTCTCATTTCAATTCCACTGTTCAATACATTCATCCTTATGCCAGTACCACACGTTTTAATTACTACAGCTTTGCAGTAAGTTTTAAAATCAGGAAGCATGAGATGCCAAATTTGTTATTTCCTTTGTTTCAGCTTTTATATTTATGTTAATAAGTCATCTTAAACTAACTTTTGTAAATGGTGTGAGGTAGGGGTTCTTCTTTCCTCATGGATATCCAGTTGTTCCAAAATAATTTGCTGAAAGGACGAGCTTGAAAAGTTTGACTTTTGGGTTTTGTTTTTCATTTTGAACATGTTATGAAAGCTTACTAAGCTTACTTACTTGTAAAATAAGGCATTTTACAAGTATTATGTAATGTAGTACTCACAACATGAAGGAGGTACTATAATCTATTTTAGTGATGTGGAAAATGAAGCAGAATAGTTATATAACATATACAAAATTTCACAGCTAATTTGTAAAAGGCTATGGACTAAAACCCAGGTTTGTCTAATGTCAAAGCCTATGCTATTAACTACTATATAATTCTGCCTTTTAGCTGCCCCTCACCCAGCATGATAGTAATTCACCCTCTCTTCTTTAGAATCTTTTACTGAGTTTCCCTCTTCCAAACCTTTCTGCCTTCTTGCAAGCCTTATTCATACTCTTAACTTGTACATGTATCAGAGTCTCTGCTTATGATTTCCTTTCTATACTATGCTTAAATCACAAGGTATTACTATGAGTAGAAAAGTCAGAGAGAACTTAGAGCAAATGGAAAAAGTCATGGGCTATTTCAAATTTAACCTGTATTAATTTATGTGAAAAAGTTTCCTAGATACAAAAGGTATGAAATTATTTAAACAAAACTAATGTATAAGCAAAAAGTCACATAAACCTGATATCAAAATCAATATTCAAGATAAATCTGTCTTGGGATTTGAAAAAGCTATTTCAAGTTTTAGTAATTTTTTAAAAAAGTCTTAGTATTCCCAACTTTAGAAGAGCTCCTAAATTATTATTTTGAATAGGTTACAGTTGGCTATAATTACAAAATAAAAACTCAAAACAAAAATGCCCCATCCTCTAACAGATTGGGTAAAGGCAAAAACAGCAAAGGGGATAACAAAGTGGATAATTTCAAAGATGATAAGTACTACTGGCAACTCTTTTTGGCATTGCACAGACACAATCTGATTCTTGTCCTGCTATGCATGTCCTGTTACGCACCAATGTTTTCCACAAACAGTTCTCTGTTTTCACTACTTGCCAGCTTAATGTTTCTTTGACTTTCTAAGTGTGTAATGGAAGAGCAGAGTCGTGTAATGGAAGAGCAGAGTCAGACAACTTAACTGGAATTTTGACATCAGAAGAAGTTTTCTTTTCCAAAGATTATGTCCAGTTTGTCTAAGGTACTCCGTTTAGAGTAACAAGACATGCAATGCTTTCAGGAGCTGCATTTTGAAAAATAACAATATTTTCTTGATGGGCATGACTAGCCTTTTCTCCATCTAAATCAACTGTTTGCTCATCTCTAGCCTATTCCCAATACAGAAGTCTAACCATGTCACTCTACTGTTTAAAAACCTCTAACTCAGAAAATAAAGCTTTATGCCTTTGACACAGGAGTTCCTTTTAGAAATGAACTCGTATCCTTTCACTCCTAGGCTCAAAATCTTGCAAGGGCTACCCGTTTCACTTGGAGTCAAAGTCAAAGTCCTTACAATGCCCTAATTTTCTGCAGTCCTTTCTTTACCCTTCTGACTTTATCACTTACTATTTTATCCCTTGGCCACTTTGTTCTGGCCTCCTTTTTGTAACGCTTTGCATGTTCCCTATCTCAATGTTTCTGTTTTAGTTGTTCCCTCTTTCTGGAATGCTCTTCCCTAAGAAATCTATTGTCACATCACCTTCAAATATCTTCTCAAATTTTCTGCTTTTCAATGAGGCCTACCCTGAGCACCCTACAGAATACCACAAATCCTCTTTTCCCTCTGTACTCTGGATTTCTTCCATCTGTTCTACTTTCTTTTTTCCATAACACTTATTCCCTTATAAAATAGGGTATCATTTACTTATTTTTTTTTACAGACTATATCTCTCTCTTGGAATGTAATTTCCAGGAAGGCAATTTTAGTCAATGATATATATCCCGAGTACCTACAATATTGCCTGACACACAGCAAGTACTCTATAAATATTTGGTAAGTGAATGAATTTTTTTCACCATATTTGTTCCCCCAAATTTAAGAACAACACTGAAGCAAGAGAAAACAGATGGCACTTTTAGTATTTCTCCAACATGAATATAAGTTTTAACCATCCTTGGAGTTGACCTGATTCCTATTTGGCACCTCATATGGTAGTCAGAATTAGCACTGAAAAAGCACAAACCTAAACAGATTACTCCACTGCCAAAAAACATCTATTTATCTTAAAAAAGAAGGTCTTTACTCCTTGGCTTGATACATGTGCCTTATAATCTAACCTCAACCTAATTTATGACTCCTCTCCCACCTTTCCTTATAAACCTCATGATCTTGTCACACTAGAACATATCATTTATTTTCACTAAGC
>NW_012116044.1:1422328-1429183 GCF_000951035.1 Colobus angolensis palliatus | reverse complement strand
TGATCAAGAGCAACTTTCCAAGTGAGATAAATGATGTGAAAAATCATATATTAAAGTGACATTTTACTTAACTAAAAAATTATCTTGAATTTGCATCATTTTAATTTTCACTGGGTAATTTCATATGGAAAAATCACCTGCAATATGAGGATAACCTTACCTATTTTCCAGAAACCTAATGAGATTTTTATCAATGATTACAATACTCGCGTGTCTGTCTCGAATATAACAAAAAGACAGGCTGATGGTTTTGGAAAATGTACCATGTTTCTACTTACTAAAGCATGAAAAGTGATTTGACAGAGTGCTTTAAGAATGCACTTTGCACTTGTTTTCCTCTCCTACCTTCAGGAAGATAAGTGAGACCAAAAAAAAAAAAAAAAAAACTAACGTTAGAATTCTTCCTGATTCCATTTTTGAAGAATCCAGTATAATTTTTAGAAAATATTTGCTCTAGAGAAGGCATTGTAGGAGGCATAAAAGGGGGCCGCATATGTGAGCAATTAAAGGTTAGAAGTTTTAAGATTCTCTCATTTCTTCATTCCCACCAGGAAGTCAGTGGTCCACCCTACCTCTCTTTCTGTCCTATCCTTTAAGCTGATTCCTGGCCAAATTTAGAATGGACAGAAGCAGTAAATCTGGCCTTCTGGACAAGAGATTGAGTTGGTTTACAAAAGTTTCACGAGTGGCTAAGTCTAGGCCGTTACTGAATCAACTGGATAATCAGACTACCCGTGTCTGACTCTGAAGTGCAGATCAAGCTGACATTGTTGACAACTGGCCAGATCTTAGGACTGGGCCAAGGAAACGGCTGGGGGCGTGTGTGTCTCTGTGTGTGTGTGTGTGTGTGTGTGTGTGTGTGTGTGTGTTGGGGTTGGGGGCGGGGTCCTATAGTAATTATGGGTGGGGCCAAAGTCCTACCTTGTAAACAAATGCTACACGAAACATATGTAAAAACGTTTATGTATGTAGTGAAGCTTTAAACACATCCCAAGACCCATGCTCATCCACATACTCACGTCCCTCCAACGACACTGTTGCCCTTTGCCACTGCTATACAGAAATTTTGGTGTCTACCATGCCAGAATCCCTGCCCAAAACAGGGAGGAGGTAAATGGCTGAAGGCCAAGCTCCAGGCACTGTGGAAAATGAGGAAAGTCTAGCGGCAAAAAGAAAGGGCAGTCCCCTCTTCCTCTAGTACTCCTGGCCACATGCTAGACCAATTCACCCCAGGCCCTCCAGGCCCTAGATTCTCATCCTTTCCCTGGCCCGAAGAGGACAGAAAAATCAAACACAACGGCTCCCACGTCTTCAGGAAAGACTTAGCTCAGCAGTCAGCGGAAGCACCTCACTACTAACCTCGCTCCTCTCTCCTCTCCTGCGGGAGGCTGGAGTTCTCGGCTTCCCACTGGCCAGACGCGATTCCGGCTGGCACAGCAACACCAAAAGCGCCAGGGCTAGGGCGCCCCCTTCCCCGTCCGCAGTTTGCGCATGTGCAAAGAGGGGCTTCTGGTGGAGCCGGGGGTTAGTTGCTAAGAAACACAGTTGGAGAGAAAAGTTCCGCTTAACGCCGGGTTGCGAAAGGCGGGAACGTCACTCTATTGGTAGAGAGTAGAGAGAAAGGGCTGGTTTAAAGGCCTTCTTTTCTGTCCATTGGATGGGCTGGACATCAATCATTCAGGCTGGGTGGGCGGGGCTGAGAGACGTCGGTGAGAGCGGCCTTAGCAACCGCTTGTGAGCTGTGAAGACTTGGGTTGGGCGGGGCTGTGGGAGGTGACGCCGGGAGGTCCCGGCTGAGAGTGCCGGCTGGGGACCTGGTGAGTGTGAAGCTGTAAACTTCTGCTAGGGCCCGGGCTAAAGTTTTTCCCCCACAGCAAGGAAGGCTGCCCCTGGCAGCAACTGCACTCCTTCCTTACTCCTGTTGAGATTCATTATATAGTAGGAAATAGGTACTTTAATAGTTTATCATCAATTATTCTGGTTCTGCTAACTATTCCAGTTAGGTAATTTTTCTTTCACCCATATGTGTGTGTATTACAGACATCTAACTACCATACAAGTTCAGATCAATGGAAGAAAAGAGCAGCAAAAATTGAACTGAATGAATCCCAAAAGCAAGAAATTAAAGACGCCTTTAATTTATTTGATGTCGATAGGTCTGGAACCATCGATGTAAAAGAAGGTTCTGAAATTATTTCTAATTCTAAATCATTTTAAAAACCGTATTATTTGTGGCAATCTTTAAGACTTTCTTTAACAGTAGTCTTCTGAAAGCTTGATATAAAGTCTCTTCAGTGCATATGGCTGCCCTGCGTTAACAAAACAATATCTTGTTAAGCATTTTAATTGTGCTTTATAAATGAGTAGGCAAAAGCCCAGGGTGTAACAGTGATGTACCTGATGGCACAGTAGGATTGGAACACAGGCCTGCTGACCTAGTTTTCTATGTTTATGCTCAGTCCATAATAGAAAAGAGAGAAGCTCTTAATAGGGCGTTAAAGAGCTTAGAATAAAATCATGGCATGTTATAATTTATTTTCTTCCTATTTCAGATTGTAATGTGGGCCTTAGAATTTGAACCAAAGGAAGAAGAAATTTTAAAAATGATAGCTGAAATTGATAAAGAAGGAATTGGCACCATTAGTTTTGAAGATATTTTTGCCATTGTGAGTATAAAAATGATATAGTTGTGATTTTATTTTTCAAAGAAATACTAGCAATAACCTGCTACATTTTAGGGCTGGAGCAATCAGAGGTTTCATAGAGAAAGAATTGGAACTAGGTTTTTAAGGATGGGAAATAGGAAGAGCAAGATTAAATATGATTTCAGGGTAGTAATGAGAAGACTATGATGTGGAGAAGAGTTTTTTGTCAGGAAATAATGAGGCTATATTACAGGATAGAGAGAATGGGGCCAGAATTTGGAAGCCTTGAATTCAGCAAGTATGTATTGAGTGCCTGTTTTTGCCAGGCACTATTCTAAGGAGCACTGAAAGAGACAATCTTCCTGTTTTGAAGCTTACATTTTTGGTAAAGGATCTGAATTACTAGGTTTAATAAGAGATACATTCTCTACCACCCTGTGCCTCCTCCACTTCAGCAAGCTCTACATTTAAGCACCTTGAGGGCAGATGTGAGTACATAATTGTTAAAAGACCAATAAATAAAATCAGAACTCAGCTACTTGGCACATTGCTGCTTTTAGACCCCAAGGATCTAGTAAGTCCAGCTTGATAAAATAAATAAATGAAAGACTATATAGTTGCTTCTTTTTTAAAAGAGTAAAAAAGATGAAAAAGAAGAAATATTGAAGGCTTTCAAATTATTTGATGATGATGATACTGGAAGTATAACACTAACCGGTATCAAGAGGGTTACTCAAACTAGAGGAAAATTTAACATGATGAACTTCGAGTAGATTTTGCTTATTTTTATAATTATAATTTGTAATTATAACTTATGTGATAATTTAGGATTATAATTCTAACTCTACTTGTACTTATACATTTAAAATAAAATTTGGTTTTGAATATGTGTTTGACTTCATTTATATCATTTTAAATGTATTTCATATATTTACATTTTGTTTTACAGGAAATGCTTGATGAAGCTGATCATGATGGAGATGGAAAAATAAATGAGGAAGAATTTTTGAGAGTGATGAAAAAGACTACTCTTTATTAATAGTGTTGTTTTGGTCCTTGTGGAAAATTAACACATTTGTATTTGTTATACAGTTTTGTACTTTAATATCTGAATGTATTCATTTTAAGTTTTTAGTTTATATGTACACATTGGCTTCTTGATGTCTAATCCATGTAAGAAGTTACACATCTCTACCAGTATGTTGTTAAATCTACAGCATCAAGAAACAAAACATAATGACTTCTTTGAACCATTAATCCAAGAACAGTATTAATTCTACCCGCTCTTTTGAGAAACCTAGGTCACAAGGAGTTAGAATTTTTAAGTTTGATGAAGTTGGCTTCACATCCAAATGAATTTGGCAAACAAACCCTGTATTTTCCTTTTGTGCAACCCAAGAAAACCTGATGAACATTTGCTTTTTATTCAGTTACTCAAATACGTAAAATATTAAATAGAACTGTCTGGAAACATTATTTGCTAATTTTCTTCTTTTAGTTGTAAAGAAAATTCAAAACATTTACATCACCCATATTTCCCTGTAAGTTTGACCCTATAGTGAGCACTTAATACCTCTGTGTTAGGACAGGTGGTGTAGGGAGTTTATTTTATTTTATTTTATTTTATTTTATTTATATATTTTTTGAGACAGAGTCTCCCTCTGTCACCCAGGCTGAAGTACAGTGGTGCGATCTTGGCTCAATGCAACCTCTGCCTCCTGGGCTCAAGCGATTCTCCTGCCTCAGCCTCCCTAGTAGCTGGGACTACAGGCACCTGCCACCTCGCCTGGCTAGTAATGTTTTGCATTTTTAGTGGAGACAGGGTTTCACCGTGTTAGCCAGGATGGTCTCAATCTCCTGCCCCGTGGTCCACCTACCTTGGCCTCTCAAACTGCTGGGATTACAGGCGTGAGCCACCGCGCCTGGCTGAGATTTTATGTGTTATCTCAGTTGATGTATTACAAGTTGGAAGCTGATTGTATTAGCCCCATTTTACATACAAGAAAACTAAAGTTCAGAGACGTTTTAAACATTCCCCAATTGCCCATTAATAATAAATAAAACATGGATTCCAAATCTTAAGTTCTTATTCTTCATTATACTGCTTCCCTATGGATAAAACTTTCAAGATAACTGTATATTTTCTAACTCATTTTCAATTCTGTGACTCTTCTAATTTCTTCCTTGTGAAAGAGCCAAACTGTTGGGAAATGGAATCTCATACATAGTCTTTTAACTCCTTCTCAGTTGTTTGAGAGTGGGCCTTGGGCCTGGAACACTTCCTTTGAAGAGACTAAGAGTCCACAGGGTCTGTGCTGAACTTACCATCTCGTATAGTAATACCTTCCTTGGTTTCAGAGTCAATGTATAGTCCTTTGCTCTGCTTAAGCGTGTGCATCATACAGCATCTGACCAACCCCACTGCTCTGTCTCCTGTGGGGGAGGGGATGGGTGTCCTTCAGCACAAGAGGAGTGTGTGCAGGCCACCTACCCTGTGTCAGCTGCCAAGAGGGAGCCTCTGGCCAGGGGAGCCTGAAGTCCTCTAGGGAAGCTGATCTTGCTCTGTCTCTTCTGTACGTGAGCAATGTGTGTTCCACCCGGTGTTTGACTGCATTGTTTTCCTTGGCGACTTTGAAACAAGATGCAGTGGACCGAAGTGCTCAGACTTCTGCTCCTGACAAATAGGCAACAGATGCCACTTGCTGCACACAAATACCTTCTGATAACCAAATTGTCTTTGGAGCAAGAAAGGCTCATAGCAAATGTAACTGTAGTGATACTACCTGGCTCATTTTTAGCACAACTGAAATGAAAGCTGAAGGTTTTAATTTTGTCTTGTCAACACAAGAGACTTTATTTGATTGAAACTAGAATTGTATGTGCTCATGAGCATAAGTGTTTTCACAGTGTCTTTGATTTCTAATTATGCAACATTTCTTCTAGACCAGAGAAAAACTTGCCTATTAAATGTGTTTCATATGTGAAAATGTTAACCTTTAAAAGGTTAAAAGTATGCATGAACAAGTTCAAAAAGTTCTAAATAAAAGACTCCTTCCTATCCAAGCCCCAGATCTTCCTAAAGACAAGGATTTTTGCCACTTTTTAATGAATCATTACAGAGAATGCATATTCATATGCACATGTATACAGAATAGTTTTTTCACAAATGATAGCATATTATACACATTGTGTATATACATTTTTGCACAATATACTTGACAAATAGTTACATAACAATACAAATAAAATATCTGTATAATATTCCATTCTAATGGAATGGCCTTATAATTCATTATATCAATTATTATATTTGACAGTCTTCTAAAGGTAGACAGTTTCCAACCTTTTGCTTAAATTAATATTCTTATACATATGTTTAATGTGGGAATACCTGTAGAATGAATTCTTACACATGAAGTGATTGAGTTAAAATCAATATGCATTTTAACTTAAATGTTTTTATTTTTGATAGATATTGCCTTCTAAAAAGATTTTTGCCAAATTACATTTCCAAAAATACTATATGAAAATGCCCAAAGTAATATCAAACTTTTTTGATTTCTGTCAATCTGGCAAGTTGCAAATCATACATTTTTCATGCTCATTTCTCTTATGAGAGGCATTGAGTGTTTTTTTCACAAGTTTAGACTCTATTTGTCTTTTCCTTTTTGTGTATTGTCTAACAACGTCCTTTGCCTATTTTTCCACTGGATTTTAAAATTTATTGGTTTGTGGCTGGGCACAGTGGTTCACACCTGTAATTGCAGCACTTTGGGAGGCTGAGGCAGGCAGATCACGAGGTCAGGAGTTTGAGACCAGCCTGGCCAACATGGTGAAACCCTGTCTCTACCAAAAATACAAAAAAAAAGCTGGGCATGGTGGCGGGCACCTATAATTCCAACTACTTGGGAGGCTGAAGCAGGAGAATCTTTGAACCCGGGAGGCAGAGGTGGCAGTGAGCAGAGATTGCACCATTGTACTCCAGCCTGGGCAACAGAGCAAGACTCCATCTCAAAAAAAAAAATACTGGTTTGTAAGAGTATTTTATATACAAAAGAGATTAATCTTTGTCTGTCATATATGTTGCATGCATTGTACCATTTGTTATTTGCCTTTTGATTTGCATTGTGTTTCAGCCTTTACATTTTTTTCTTTTAAAAAAAAAATTTTATTTCCATAGATTTTGGGGGAACAGGTAGTATTTGGTTAC
>NW_012116044.1:1413325-1422078 GCF_000951035.1 Colobus angolensis palliatus | reverse complement strand
CGCCCGGCGTAGTTTTTTATTTCTCACCCCCTCTCACACTTTTCCCTGAGTCCCCAAAGTCCATTGTATCATTCTTATTCCTTTGCATCCTCATAGCTTAGCTCCTGCTTATGAGTGAGAACATATGACATTTGGTTTTCTATTCCTGAGTTACTTCACTTAGAATAATAGTCTCCAGTTCCATCCAGGTTGCTGCAAATGCCATTAACTCATTCCTTTTTATGGCTAAGTAGTATTCCATATTGTATATATATATGACAATTTCCTTATCCACTTGTTGATTGATGGGTATTTGGGCTGGTTCCATGTTTTTGCACTGGAGAATTGTGCTGCTATAAACATGGATGTGCAAGTATCTTTTTTGTATGATGACTTCTTTTCCCCTGGGAAAAGTAGTGGAAGAACCAAATTCTGCCAACAACCATGTGAACAAGCTTTGAAACTGATCTTTTTCCAGTTGACCTTTGAGATAGTACAACTCTAGCTGACACTTTGATTACAACAAGTGAGAGACCCTGAAGCAGAGGAACAAGTGAAGCTACCCCTGGATCAAATGGTATTTCTACTTTTGGTTCTTTAAGGAATCTGCACACTTTTTTCCATAGTGGCTGTATTAGTTTACCTTCCCACCAGCAGTGTAGAAGTGGTCCCTGTTCAACGCATCCACACCAACATCTATTATTTTTTGATTTTTTGATTATGGTCATTCTTGCAGGAGTAAAGTGATATTGCATTGTGGTTTTTTATTTGCATTTCCCTGATCATTAGTGATATTGAGCCTTTTTTCATTTGTTTGTTGGCCATTTGTATATCTTCTTTTGAGAACTGTATGTTTGTGTCCTTTGACCACTTTTGATGGCGTTGTTTTTTTCTTGCTAATTTGTTTGAATTCCTTGTAGGTTCTGGATGTTTGTCCTTTGTGTATAGATTGTGAAGATTTTCTCCCACTCTGTCAGTTGTCTGTTTACTGTGCTGACTATTCCTTTTGCTGTGCAGAAGCTCTTTAGTTTGATTAAGTCCCACCTATTTACCTTTTGTTTTTGTTGCATTTGCTTTTGGGTTCTTGGTCATGAAGTCTTTGCCGAAGCCATTGTCTAGAAGGGTATTTCCAACGTCATCTTTTAGAGTTTTATAGTTGCAGGTTTTAGATTTGTGTTTGATCCATCTTGAGTTGATTTTTTTTTTTTTTTTGAGATGGAGTCTTGCTCTGTCGCCCAGACTGGGGTGTAGTGGTGTGATCCTGGCTCACTGCAACCTCTGCTTCTCAGGTTTAAGTGATTCTCCTGCCTCAACCTCCTGAGTAGCTGGGACAACAGGTGTGTGCCACCACACCCAGCTAATTTTTTGTATTTTTAATGGAGATGGGGTTTCACCATGTTGGCCAGGATTGTCTCAATCTCTTGACCTCGTAATCTGCCCACCTCGGCCTCCCAAAGTGCTGGGATTACAGGCGTGAGCCACTGCACACGTCCTTGAGTTGATTTTTATATAAAGTGAGAGATGAGGATTCAGTTTCATTCTCTTACATGTGGCTTGCCAATTATCCCAGCACCATTTGTTGATTAGGGTGTCCTTTTCCCACTTTATGTTTTTGTTTGCTTTAATGAAGATCGGTTGACTGTAAGTATTTGGGTTTATTTCTGGATTCTCTATTCTGTTCCATTGGTCTATGTGCCTATTTTTATGCCAGTATCATGCTGTTGTGGTGACTATGGGCTTATAGTGTAGTTTGAAATCCAGTAATGTGATGCCTCCAGATTTGTTTTTTTTTTTTTTTTACTTAGCCTTGTTTTGACTATGTGGGCTCTTTTTTGGTTCCATATGTATCTTAGGATTGTTTTTTCTAGTTGTATGAAGAATGATGGTGGTATTTTGATGGCAATTACATTGAGTGTGTAGATTACTTTTGGAAATATGATCATTTTCACAATATTGATTCTACCCAAGCCTCTACATTTTAAGTTTACTTCATGAGATGATTTCTACAGATGTTTGTACTGTGTAACAGTAAAATGGCAATGGTTTGTCTTTTAACAGTATTTAGTCTCATAATGACCATATGACTCTTACCAGACTATGGCCTAATTCTAAGAGTAAAAAAAGAAAGGAGCTTTTTTTAAAAAAAAAAAAATCATGCCATTGAATTTTCCATTTGAAACATAACCGTCTTCACTTTTTAGTTGAGATGATCTAGATTTAAGCCCATACTGGAGTAAGGGAAAGTTTTGTAAGTTTTAGATCTGTTTATTTAAATCTATCCCTCTGTGTTTTAGGGATAGTTTCTTGTATACCCAATTAAAATGCCTCAAATCCTAAGAATGGCCCTGGGAATATTACTAGAACACAAAAATCAAAGACCAGGACAGAACTCTTGAGCTATTCTGGAACATATTCAGGCCTCTGTGATTGCCTTACAGAAACTGACCCCTTTATGGTAGATAAGTTGAAATTTGATAGAGTGCTTACATCTCAAAATGCTTCCCTACTCAAAATAGTTTAAATTTATAAATTTTATTTTTTTAAAAAGGGAAAATTATAACTATTTTATGGTTTCACAGTCAGGTAAAGGTAGATAAGGTAAGAGTCTGAGACTGTAACTTATATGTCAGATAAGAAGGGTTGGATAATTTTAGCCAAAGACCACAGAATTTACCTGCTTTAATTCCAAAACAAATTCAAGCATATCTAGTTCTCTCTGTTTCTCCTCTTCTTTTCAGAGCAAGATCAAATTCATCAATATATGGACAATTTAAGAGGGTTTTACTCCAACAATTCCTGAGGAACCAAATTCTCCAGCAACCATGAGAATGAGCTTTGAAACTGATATTTTTCCAGTTGACCTTTGAGATAGTACAACTCTAGTTGACACTTTGATTACAACAAGTGAGAGACCCTGAAGCAGAGGAACAAGTGAAGCCACCCCTGGATTTCTGATTTACAGAAACTGTGCAATAACAATTATTTTAAGCTACTAAGTTATGGGACAGTTATACAGCAATAGATTACTGATATAGTCCTGCATCTTGAGACTTGTGTGTTAACTTCTCCCCTACTGAATGGCTAGATATACAAGGAACCAACTAAGAGTTCTATCAAATATTAAATAAAAATGAGATTAAATAGACTTATTACATGATGGCGTATTTAAAATAACAATATCATTTATTAGGGTGCTCCTCTTTTATAACTGTTTGCTTGTCACACACTCATCTGAAAGTCAGTGAGTTTGCTGCCTCTTTCTGTAGCTTAGATATCATGGGGACTTTAGTTCACCAATGAGAGGACTATTAAGAACTTTTTTAAAAGTTCCATTTTGCGGTTCATGTAACCCTGAAGCTGCCGCTCAAGTAGTTTCTTCCTCTGAGCTGTTGTTTGGTATAGATGTCCTGGAGTTCCGATTTATATTTTAGTTGTAACAAGCAGATTGTTGGCAATGAAATTAACCACCTGCTAGGTTTCAGGTAGCATCAGAAGTGGCATAAATTTATGGTTTGGACTGACAGAACTTTTGCAAATGCAAAAGAAAGACTGATAACGAACACATCAAAGAGGCCACAGCACCCAATTTCAGTTCTTGCTTTCACTCCAGAATGGATGAAAATTCATATTGGATGGATCACAATCAAGTCTGAGAATAAGCAGAAAACTGGGGATATAAGGAAATAGAGCAAAAGCTAAATGATTCTTTAATTATTTAAGAAATTGAATCTGAAAATAAACACTTTTCCACCAAGAAAACTCTAGGCCCAAATAATTTCATTGGTGATTATTACCATTTAAGGAAAAGCATTTTTAATTCTTTCAGAGAATAGAAAAAGAGGTAACGCTTCCAAACTTGGTTTGTGAGGTAGGCAACAACTTGTTACCAGAACCTACAAGGATAGTTGATTATTTCTACAAGGATAGAACCTACAAGGGTAGTTCAAACCTAATTTGGTTTGTTCCAGGAAAACCAAATTGTTTAGCATTTGAAATTTGATTAATGGAATATATCATATTTTCAGAAATAAAAATTCATGTAATAATTTTAATAGGAGAGAAAACCCACACTTGATAAAATTTAACCTCCATTTATGATTAAAACTCAGGGCCAACAAAAAACAGGAGAGAATTTCTGTGAACAGCATCAGGGTATCTTGAAAACCTATAAACATCAATTAAACTGTAAAACATGGAAAACTTTCTAAGATGAGGAATAAGAACAGAATGTCCTTTATTCAACATTGTATTGAAGTACTAGCCAGTACAATAAGGTAAGAAAAGGAAAAACATACATAAAGACTGGAAAGGAAGATTTAAAATTTTATTTGCAGGTGACATGATGATACATACAATAGAAAATCCAAAAGAATTTATATAGATTGCTGAAAGTGAGGTTGTGATGCAAATACAAACACAGACACAATTGTATTTTTATGTATCAGGTACAAATAATAAAGAGACCATAACATTTTAAAAAATATAAAATTTTAGGACTAAATCTAATGAAGATATGCAGGTTTTCTACATAAAAAACTATTAAAAAGTATTGAGAGAAACTAAAGAAGACATAAATAAATGGAGAGATATTATTATGTTCATGGGTTGGAAGTCTCAATATTATAAATACATTAGTTGTCTGCTTATTGATCTACAGATATCGTGCAATCAAAATTCTAGCTTGTGTTTTTGTGTAGACTTGACAAGTTGATTCTAAATTTTATGTGGAAATCCAAGGGGACAATGCACAACCAAAGGACAGGTAAGAGGACTAGCTTGCCTGAATAACAAGACTAAATATAGATCCATAGTTATCAAAATAGTGTGGTATGGACTAGGATAGACTAGTGGACCAGTGGAATAGAATAGAAAGTCCTGAAACACACCCATACTTATATGTCTTAAGACAAAGGTGGCTCTACAGAGAAGAGGGACATTTTCATTATAATGGTTCCAAGTCAATAGTATATTCATAAGGTATAAAAGAAATTTTGACCCCCAGTCTCACACCATACATACAAATCAATTCTAGATAATTGTGGATTTAGATACGAAAGGTAAAAATATAAAGCTTCTAGGAAAAAATGTAGGAAATATCATTTTTTATAATGATTTGTAATATAATGGCATTATTGTCAGAGAATTTGATCTGAAAACAATTCTTTGAAATATGTTGGAACTCTGTTGTTTTTAAAGCTTGTCCACAAGTTATTTGACATTCCCCTCATCAACAGGTAGAGTCTTAATTTCCCTCCCCTTGAATATGGATGTCTTCAGTGACCTGCTTTTAACCAATAGAATCTGGTAAAGGTGACACTACATGACTTCTGAGGATAGGTTAGAAGAGGAGATATAGTTTCCGCCTGGCTGTCTATCCTGGCACCCAATCTTGGAACCTAGCCACCATCCCAAGTCAGGGAGCTATATAGAAAGACCATATTTTGGTGTTCTGGACATAGTACCATAGAGGCTCCAGCCAAGAGCTAGCATCAACTACCAAACAGATAAGTTAGCAAACCTTTGGGCCATCCTAGCTAATGTTGAGTAGGACATAGTAGACAATCTGCCCCACTAAGCCCTGCCCAAATTGTAGATTCATGAACAAAATAAATGCTGTGATTGTTGTAGACCAGTAAGTTTTGTGGGGGTTATTTAAACAATAGAATATTACATGCATCTTAGAGTTATTACGGTTTACCTTTAATTACTACTTTTAACAATTCCCTTAAAAATGGAATAATTTCTCAACAGATTAGCTCTGTTTAGCTCCCTCATCTACTGTGCTATGGTCATGTGTTTTACTTCTAAATATATTCAAATCCCTACAAGGTATAATTATTATTTTTTGTCTTTTATAAACTGGTGCTCTTCATTCTTTTATGCTGGTTTGTGGTTCAATCTGGGATAATTTTCATCAGCCTAAATAACTCTTTGGTATCGTGGTGAAGATCTACTGGTGATAAATTCTCTCAGCTTTTGTCTGCAAAGGCCTAACTTTTTGCCTCCGTTTTTGAATAATATTTTTACTGTGTATAGACTTCTAAGTGGCAAGGTAAGAAGTTAATTTTTCTTTTAGCATTTTAATTCCATTTCATTATATTCCAATTTCCATAATGTCTGTTGAAAAGTAAGCTAATATTAAGTTGTTACAAAAGTAATTTTTGCCATTACTTTTATGGCAAAAACTGCAATTACTTTTGCACCAACCTAATAACTTTATTGTTGCTTTTTTGAAAATAACATGTGGCTTTTCTTTTTATTAGAATCACTCAATTCTGAGTGATTCTAAGACTTGTCTATTTGTCTTTGTTATTAGCAACTTAAATATGATGTACCCAGGTGTGGTTTTCTTTACAATTTTATTCTACATGAGGTTCATAGTGTCTTGATTCTGTGGTTTCATGTCTTTTAGCAACTTTGGAACATTTTTAGAGCCAGTATTTCTTCAAATGTTGTTTCCGAATAATCATATCCTCTCTATTTCTAAGATTCCAATTATAAGTGTTAGACTTTATCATTGTTTTTCATGTATCTCTCATACTCTTTTCTGTATTTTCCATCTCTTTGCCTTTCCATGCTTCAAACTAAGTAAGTTTATTGACTTGTTTTCCAGTTTACTGGAAGTTCTCTGTTCTGCTGCATCTAATAGATTCCAGGTCTTTGTTGAAATTATCAATATTTCCTCTGTTTTTCTTTTTGTTTGTTTATTTGTTTTCTTTTCTTTTGAGACAGAGTCTCACTCTGTTGCCCAGGCTGGAGCGCAGTGGTGTGATCTTGGCTCACTGCAACCTCCACCTCCTGAGTTCAAGTCATTCTCATGCCTCAGCATCCTGAGCAGCTGGGATTACTGATGTGCACCAGCATGCGTGGCTAATTTTTGTATTTTTAGTAGAGATGGGGTTTTGCCATGTTGGCCAGGCTTGTCTCGAACTCCTGGCCTCAAGTGATCTGCCTGCCTCAGCCTCCCAAAGTGCTGGGATTTCAGGCATCCTCTGTTTTATTGAACACATTAATGATCTTTATTTTCAACTCCCTATCTGATTACTTCAATGTTTTCATTATCTTTCGGTCTATTATTATTGTACTTTTAAAAGTGTAGCTTTTAGTTATTTGGTCCTGTTTTTTAGCCAGATACGAGTGAAATATTGTAGAGACTATAAATACTGTTACTTTCCTCCAAAGAAGATTAAGTTTTCTTCCAGCAGGTGGATAAGATATAAGAGGATCATTTTGATTCTTTGGAGGAATGAGGAAGAGTTTTAGTCATTGTTAAAGCTTTTCTCTTTCAGATTTGTCCTTACTCATAGGGTATAATACTTCTGCATCTCAACTGAAAGTCCGGGATATCTTTACAGACATACCCTTCCCCAAGACCCCTTTATCTTACCTGGGCTTGAACTCAAATTTCTATCTTTACAGCATTGCACAGCTGTCTAATTAAACTTTTGCTTAGGTCTTTGTTCTCTCAGATCCTGTTTTCTGTTAGGTTTTTTTGTAGTCTTGTGTCCAGAACTGGTTCCTTCTGGTGGGTTCTTGGTCTTGCTGACTTCAAGAATGAAGCCATGGACCCTCACGGTGAGTGTTACAGCTCTTATAGATGGTGCGTCTGGAGTTTGTTCCTTCAGATGTTCAGATGTGTCCAGAGTTTCTTTCTTCCAGTGGGTTCGTGGTCTCACTGACTTCAGGAGTGAAGCTGCAGACCTTCACAGTGAGTGTTATAGCTCTTAAAGATGGTGTGTCCAGAGTTTGTTCCTTCAGGTGTTCAGATGTGTCCAGAGTTTTTTCCTTCTGGTGGGTTCATGGTCTCTCTGACCTCAGGAGTGATGCTGCAGACCTTCGCAGTGAGTGTTACAGCTCTTATAGGTGGCACGTCCGGAGTTGTTTGCTCTTCCCGGTGAGTTCATGGTCTCGCTGACTTCAGGAATGAAGCCGCAGACCCTCGCAGTGAGTGTTACAGCTTATAAAGGTAGTATAGACCCAAAGAGTGACCAGCAGCAAGACTTATCGTGAAGAGTGAAAGAAAAAAGCTTCTACAGCGTGAAAGGGGACCCAAGTGGGTTGCTGCTGCTGGCTTGGGTGGCCAGTTTTTGTTTCCTTATTTGGCCCTGCCCACGTCCTGCTGATTGGTCCATTTTACAGAGTGCTGATTGGTCCATTTTACAGAGTGCTGATTGGTGTGTTTACAATCCTTTAGCTAGATACAGAGTACTGATTGGTGTGTTTTTACAGAGTGCTGATTATTGCGTTTACAAACCTTTAACTAGACACAGAGTGCTGATTGGTGCGTTTTTATAGAGTGCTGATTGGTGTGTTTACAAACCTTTAGCTAGACACAGAGTGCTGATTGGTGCATTTACAGTCCTTTAGCCAAACAGAAAAGTTCTCCAAGTCCCCACCTGACCCAGAAGCCCAGCCCAATCCCCCCTCTAAACAGGACACCCCAACTGTTGTTGGGAACTGGGTGATGACCGCTGTAGCTACTTCCTGCTGGATGGGATGAAGAAGGGGCCCTACAATTGTAGTGTCCTCCAGAGGGGAACTCTTTAGGCCAGTTAAAGGGCCAGGAGGTTGGTCCAGGTGTCCTCAGTAGAAGTTGTTAGTTACACTCATTTGGGGTTCCATTTGTAAGACCATCTATCTGTAGCTTGATGGGCTCAATTCTAGAGGAAACAAATTTGATAAGTGAAACTAGTAGGCCTTACAAAACCTAAAAAGTTAGCACCAGGTGGCCCTAGATAGGGTCCCACCCTGCCTAGATAGGGTCCCACCCTGCC
>NW_012116044.1:1400835-1405240 GCF_000951035.1 Colobus angolensis palliatus | reverse complement strand
CCTATATAAACAGCCTGTAACAAGCAGTCGGGGTCCCAGGACCAACTTAGAGCTTGGGACCCTAGCGCGCTAGTAATAAATAACTCTCTGCTGTGAACCTCGTGTCGGTGATCCTTTGCGACGACCCCTGCCCAGGAGGGAATCGAGAGTTCGGTTCCAACATAAGGAGGTTAAAAATACAGGGCCTGAAGGAGAGTAATAGCAAGATGGCTGTCATGGGACCTAGAAAGGGGAGAAGCCATGTTGCCCAACTCCAGAGGTCAGTATAAGAGTTTGAAAGGCGTTGCTGATTTCAGAAGCCTTTTCCTGTAAATGCCGGGCAGCATCTCATACTACCCCTGACTGGTTAGTGTAAAAGCAACACTCTTTCCCTAAGAAGGTGCATAGTCCTCCTTTCTCAGCAGCGAGGAAGTCTAGCCCTCGGCAGTTTTGGAGAGTTACTGCTGCCAAAGAGTCTATTTCAAATTGTAGTTACTATCCTTACTGGATAGATTTTTTTTTTTTTTTATTTCTTGCAAACTGAGAAATCCTTTGAGAGTGTGTGGTAGTAGGATAATGCATGTTACACTGTTAACTTTTAGCAAACTTTACTTTAGTTGAAAACCTTGTGAGTTTGGGATTTTAATTTTTCTTTGCTACTAATAAAACCTTGTTCAGTCCATATTAACTTAGAATGGGTATAGATGTCTCCTTCCTGACTCTGTAAGTACTTTAAGATTTGACTGAGTGCAAACAACTCACACGTTTGAGCAGACCAATTATTAGGCAACTTTCCTAACTGCTTCTACAAGAGTTCCCTTATCACTTACTGAATACTCATTGTGTCTTTTTTTTTTTTCCTTAGTTGCCTGAGAGGAACCATCTATGGTCCTGTCCTGAAGGTAGTTCCTCCTAGATCTGGTCAGACCTTTGTATGGTAATTAATTAAGATTTAAATTCCTTGTTAGGAAACCTGCTGGGTTAAGGATTTTTGATAGGAAGACTATGGGTTGTCAGTGGCCTCAGCGCTTTCGGGCTATGCCCTTGTTTGCACTGACAACAAGGTGGTATTGGAGTGTTATAGGGTCATGGAGAAGACCTTCAATTATCAATTATAGGTTTTAAATTTACCCTGGCTTTTAAAGGAATAGAGTATACTGGGTTTTTTTTTCACCACTTCCATCTTTCTTTCTTTCTTTCTTTTTGATTTCTTTATCTCTCTCTTTCTGACTCCCTCTTTGTCTCTGTCTCTTCCTCTCTCTCTCTCTGACTTTCTGTCTCTTTCTCTCTTTCCTTTCTGCTGGTCTTTTCCTGCCTCTGCCAGCTGCTAATGCTGCTGTTCTCCCCTCTCCTTCCCCTTTTTTTTTTTTTTTTTTTGAGATGGAGTCTCGCTCTGTCGCCCAGGCTGGAGTGCAGTGGCCGGATCTCAGCTCAGTGCAAGCTCCGCCTCCCGGGTTTACGCCATTCTCCTGCCTCAGCCTCCTGAGTAGCTGGGACTACAGGCGCCCGCCACCTCGCCCGGCTAGTTTTTTGTATTTTTAGTAGAGACGGGGTTTCACCGTGTTAGCCAGGATGGTAACTCCTGACCTCATGATCCACCCGTCTCGGCCTCCCAAAGTGCTGGGGTTACAGGCTTGAGCCACCGCGCCCGGCCCTCCTTCCCCATTTCGATGGCTTCGGCAGTGTAAGACTGCCACTTCCTTGGGTTTTTGCACTGTGTGCAATAACTCAATAATTTCCTTGTGGTATTTAATGGAGGTTTCCCCAGAGGTTAGGAACTCCCTTTCTTTCCATATTGCAGCATGGGCATGTAGGATTTGATAAGCATACTTGCTATCTGTATACACATTTATTATTTCTCCTTTTCCCAGTTCTAAGGCTCGGGTAAGGGCCACTAGTTCTGCTAACTGGGCACTGGTCCCTGGGGGAAGAGGCTTACTTTCAAGCACAGTCACATCACTAACTATGGCATAACCTGCCCTTCGTATCCCATTCTCCACAAATGAACGTCCATTCGTGTATAGGTTAAGGTCAGGATTAGCTAAGGGGACTTCTGAGAGATCATCTTGGGCAGCATAAATCTGGACTATAATTTGTTGGCAGTCATGCTCGATTGGTTCCCCATCCTCTGGAAGAAAAGTGGCAGGGTTGAGGGTTGCACACATACGTATTTGAAGCACCAGTCCCTCAAGGAGTAGCACCTGGTATCTAAGTAGGCAGTTGTCTGATGGTCATAAACTTCCTTTGGCACCTAGTATGCCATTTACATCATGAGTAGTCCAGACAGTGAGATCCTTTCCTTGTATTATTATTATAGCCTCTGACACTAAGATGGCCACAGCTGCAACTACCCTTAAACAGTGAGGCCAGCCTTTTGCTACTACATCAGTTTCCTTACTTAGGTATGCCATTGATGGTGGGGTTGTCCCACAAGTCTGAGTAAGGACTATCCCTGCTCTCTCTGTGACGTATAAAGAGAAGTTTTATCCTGTGGGAAGGCTTAAAGCTGGAGCTTGTACTAGGGCCTGCTTTAAGGTTTTGAAGGCTGTTTCTGCCCCTGATTCCCATTCTATTAGATGAATATTTGCCCTCTGGGTCTCCTTAATTAGAATATAGAGGGGTCTGGCTATCTCACTGTATCTGGGGATCCACAGTCGGCAAAAGCTGGTGATTCCAAGGAATCACCACAACTGTTTTAATGTCTTAGGGCAAGCATAAGCCAGTATAGGCCGTATTCATTCCTTGTTGAGGGCCCTGGTCCCTCTGGCTAAGATTAGGTCTAGATATTTGACCTGCTGGAGGCAAAGCTGAGCCTTCGACCTAGACACCTTGTACCCTTGATTAGCTAGAAAGTTCGAGAGATCTAGAGTAGCCTGCTGGCATGAGGCTTCTGAACTGGTAGCCAAAAGTAAATCATCCACATGCTGAAGGACCAGAGTGCCTGGACTTGAGAAGTGGCTTAGATCTTGGGCCAGTGCCTGACCAAACAGATGAGGGCTATCCCTAAACCCTTGGGGCAAGACCGTCCACGTAAGTTGGGACATGTGGTCTGTGGGATCCTCAAAGGCAAAGAGAAACTGGGAGTCAGAGTGCAGGAGAATACAGGAGAAGGTATCCCTGAGGTCCAGAACAGTGAACCATTCTGTTTCCTCTGGTATTTGAGAGAGCAAGGTATAGGGGTTGGGTACAACATTTTATGGAGGAATTACTGTCTCATTGATGAGTCTAACATCTTACACTAGTCTCCACTGACTGCTTGGGTTTTGTACTCCTAGAATTGGGGTTTTGCAGGGACTGCTGCATTTCCTTACTAAGCCTTAAGCTTTTAAATATTTAATAATATCCTGTCATCCTTTATGAACTTCAGGCCTTAAGGGATGTTGCCTTTGATAACGAAAAGTGGTGGGATCTTTTAGCCTGATTTGGACTGGGCGGGCATTTTTCACCCTTTCAAATTGTCCTTCCAATGCCCAGACTTAAGGGTTCATTCCCTCCTCAAGTAAGGGAAACAAATGGGTAACTTGTTCCCCATATTCATGTAGATAATAGCTCCAGCTTTGGCTAATATATCACTCCCTAATAAGGGTGTGGGACTTTCAGCATAACAAGAAAGGCATGTGAAAAGAGCAAAGTCTCCCAATTACAACTGAGGAGGTGGGAGAAATACCTGGTTACAGGCTGTCCCAGGATTCCTTAGATGGTAACAGACCTTGAGGACAGTTGTCCAGGACAGGAGATTAACACTGAGAAGACCATGCCAATGTCCAGGAGGAAGTCAGTTTCCTGGCCCTCAATGGTTAAATGTACCCGGGGCTCAGTGAGGGTGATGACATGAGCTGATCCTTGCCCCAGGCACCCTCAGTCCTGTTATTAGATTATCTGGTTGGGGGCTTCTGGTGCAGAGAACCTTTGTCCTCTGGGGCAGTGTGCCTTCCAGTGATTGCCTCGGCATAGCGGACATGGACAAGGGGGCAGCTTGTTTCTCGCTGGACAATCTTTTTTAAAGTGTCCTTGTAAACCACACTGATAACAAACCCTACCAGATGATTGGCCTGCTCCATTTTCTGTCCTCTCTGAACCACCAAGGTTTGTTTGTCTGAGGGCCACGACTAAATCTATGGCCTTTCTCTGATCTCGCTTTTCCTTTTGGGCCTGTTTCTCTTGGTCCCTATTATAGAACACCAAGGTTGCCAGGTTTAATAATGCCTCCAGGTTTTGTTCAGGGCCCAGGGCTCGCTTTTGGAGCTTTTTCCTGATACCTGCAGCTGATTGGGTAATAAAATTAGCTTTTAGGGTCAGTTGACCCTCGAGTGAGTTGGGTGACGGGGGAGTATATTTTCTTTTCTTTTTTTTTTTTTGAGACGGAGTCTCACTGTGTTGCCCAGGCTGGAGTGCAGTGGCTGGATCTCGGCTCACTGCAAGCTCC
>NW_012116044.1:1398792-1400730 GCF_000951035.1 Colobus angolensis palliatus | reverse complement strand
TTTTTTGTATTTTTTAGTAGAGATGGGGTTTCACCGTGTTAGCCAGGATGGTCTCGATCTCCTGACCTCGTGATCCGCCCATCTGGGCCTCCCAAAGTGCTGGGATTACAGGCTTGAGCCACTGCACCCGGCCAATTTTCTTAAGGCCTCTCATAGCCGCTTGAGGAAAGGCAGAAGGATTTTCTTCCTTTCCCTGAGTTATGGGGGACATCATTGAATAATTCATGGGCTTCTTCCTAATTCTTATTAGTCCTTCTAAAACACAGGTCAGCAGATGTTTATGACTCCAGTCCCCATGACCTGAGTCTAGATCCCAGTGGGGATCCATACTGGAGATGGCTTGTTGACCAGTAGGGAATTTGTTCCTTTCTTCGACTGTCATTCTATCCTTTACTTGACTAAGATACGAGGGATCTTCAAACTCTCGGGCTGCAGCTAAAGCTGCATTCTTTTCGTTAAAGGCCAAGGTTTGATCTAACCATAGCATGCCGTCTCTCCAAGTGAGATGGAAGGTTTTCCCTAGACCCTGTAGGACATCTATGTACCTATCAGGATCATCTGAAAACTTCCCCAGGTCTGCCTTGATCTGCTTTAAATCAGAGAAGGAGAAGGGGACATGCACCCGGGTTGGGCCAAATTCCCCTCCCCCTACAGCTCGAAGGGGACATAACCAGTAACCCGGGGTTTTTTGTGGTCCTTTGGAGATTTGTTTGTTTCCTTCTGGGCAGGGGAGATTAGAGGAGACTCATTAATAGGAAGGAGAGCTATAGGGAGGCTAGGATACGGGGGTAAGCTGAGAGGTCCTCCTGTGGGATATAAATTGCAGGCTTTGCATAGTTGTGGATTCTCCTTCAATGAAAAGAAATCTTGGACATAAGGTATTTCACTCCATTTGCCTTCCCTCTTACAGAAAAGGTCAAGCTGCAGGATAGTATTATAATTTATACTTCCCTCAGGTGGTCATTTTTCCCCACCAGAGAGAGAATGTTGGGGCCAGGCCATAGTGCAGAAAAAAATGAGCTGCCTCTTTTTCAGGGCTTGCAGGTCAAATTGGTCCCAATGGCTTTGACTGCATTTCAAGGGTGAGCCTGTTAATGCCTGAGTGTTTCCCATCTGAAAGACAAAACCACCCACGGTTTTTGTTTGTTTGTTTCTCCCCCTGCCCAAGAACCTGCAACCTGGACCCTGCTGATCGGAATAGTTACACTCAACCGACGCAGCAGCAGAAACACCCCTTGCCCAAGAACCCGCAACAGTCCCTGGACCCTGCTGATCAGAATAGTTGTGCTCATCATGCAGCAGCAGAAACACTAGTTTTCCTCCTAGACCATAAGAAGGCCTGAGGAAGGTCAGATTTAGTGGCCCTTACCGACGCATTCTCGAAAACCTGCACCCTTGCCTGTCCTCCTAGACCACAAAGAAGTCTGAGAAAAATTGGATTTAGTGGCCCTTACCGACACATTCTCGAAAAACTGTTAGAGACCTATAAGCATTCTCCTGTTAGTATTGGGACTTTACCCCTGTCCTATAAAGATGTTATGCTCCCAAAATGAAGTAGAGGGCTGTACACTGAGGGAGGGAAGGGATCTCCAGGGTTGGAAGAGTGACCCCTTTTGTTCTCATTTCTCATCATATGAATAGGAAGGATATCGTTTCTGAAGCTCCCCATATCATAGCTTCAGGAATAGCTTTTGTTAGGCCTGCTAGTCTGAGGAGGGATCCTAAAATTCCAGATAGTTCCCCTCCACCAGTGAGGCTTTGGGCAAAAATTATGTCTTTCTGATTGGTGAGCCCAGGTGCCAAAAGAAGGTAACAGAGGGCCGGGCGCAGTGGCTCAGGCCTGTAATCCCAGCCCTTTGGGAGGCCGAGACGGGCGGATCACGAGGTCAGGAGATCGAGACCATCCTGGCTAACACGGTGAAACCCCATCTCTACTAA
>NW_012116044.1:1387864-1398647 GCF_000951035.1 Colobus angolensis palliatus | reverse complement strand
GAGCTTGCAGTGAGCTGAGATCTGGCCACTGCACTCCAGCCTGGGCAACAGAGCCAGACTCCGTCTCAAAAAAAAAAAAAAAGAAGGTAACAGAGTCCTGAAGTTTATACTAGAAATCATTCTTATAGGAGAAACTAGAAAAGCACCAGAGACAGGAAGTGGTTTTTAGAAGAGGGACTAGCCTCAGAGAAGAGAGGTGAGAGGAAGTTTGTCTGGCAGGCAAAGGACCCAGGAGGCAAGGGTCAGGATAGATAGGATCGATAGGCAAATCTCGCTTGGGCGACCTGACTGAGAGCTCCACTCATGTCTGCAGGGTCAACCAACTTGTTGTCGGGACTCCAGAGCTGAATGGCTTTCCTCTCTGTCGACCCTTGGCTCTGCCCAGAAGTACAGGAAAAGCGGAAGCTGGTTCCAGGCAAACTAATGTTCACAACTCTGAAGAGTTGGGGGTTGTTATAGAGCCCTTTCCCAGAAAGCCTGACACCCGTGTCTTTAGTCCGGTGGCTGTACTAATCACTTTTAACTGGCTGACAGGTGCCCTGTATTTAGCTCCCAAATTCTAAGGAAAAATAGGACAGAATAGCAAGCAAAAGGGGTCCAATGGTACTCACTGCTTGGTGATAGTAGGGCCACAGTTGCCAAAATATGTCCGGAACTGGTTCCTTCTGGTGGGTTCTTGGTCTCACTGGCTTCAAGAATGAAGTCACGGACCCTTGCGGTAAGTGTTATAGTTCTTAAATATGGTGCGTCTGGAGTTTGTTCCTTCAGATGTTCAGATGTGTCCAGAGTTTCTTCCTTTGGGTGGGTTTGTGGTCTCACTGACTTCAGGAGTGATGCTGCAGACCTTTGCAGTTAGTGTTACAGCTCTTAAAGGTAGCGTGTCCAGAGTTGTTTGTTGCTCCCGGTGGGTTCATAGTTTCACTGACTTCAAGAATGAAGCTGCAGACCCTCGTGGTGAGTGTTACAGCTCATAAAGGTAGTGTGGACCCAAAGAGTGAGCAGCAGCAATATTTATTGTGAAGAGCAAAAGAAAAAAGCTTCCACAGTGTGGAAGGAGACCGGAGCGGGTTGCCGCTGCTGGCTCGGGTGGCCAGCTTTCATTCCCTTATTTGGCCCTGCCCACGTCCTACTGACTGGTACATTTTACAGAGTGCTGATTGATCCATTCTACAGAGTGCTGATTGGTCCATTTTACAGAGTGCTGATTGGTGCATTTACAATCCTTTAGCTAGACACAGAGTGCTGATTGGTGCATTTACAATCCTTTAGCTAGACACAGAGCGCTGATTGGTGCATTTTTACAGAGTGCTGATTGGTGCATTTACAATCCTTTAGCTAGACACAGAGTGCTGATTGGTGCATTTACAATCCTTTAGCTAGACAGAAAATTTCTCCAAGTCCCCACCCGACTCAGAAGCCCAGCCAGCTTCACCTCTCAGTCTCACCTTGGGCATATGAAACTAAAGAGAGAGTCAGGAACCAAAAAGAGCAGTGGGGTGGGGTTTGAATGACCTTTTTCATTTCATCATTTCATTTCATTTCATTTCATTTCACATCGAATCCCTGTTCTCTATAATTTTTTCCTCTCAAGTCTTAGCCCAGTCTGGCAGTCCTAGATTCCAATCTGTTTCTCTTCAATCCATTAAAATTTCAACTTGGATCTAGTCCCCTATTTTATGAATTTGGAAACGCCGTCAGGGAAAAAGTCCTGTTGAGAGTAGAGTTCACCACCTGTGCTTTTCCTCTCAAGTATTGTAGCCTGTCCTTTCCAATCCTGCAGGATTTGGGTGATTTCCAGTTTCTTCACACAGTTGTTTTATATATTAGTTTTTATACTTGTTTTCAGCAGGAAGTTAGTTCATCATATCCTGAACTAGAAATGTCAATATTATTTTTAGGAAAAGAAATCTGATGACAGTAGATGAATTGGGAGAGACTGCTGGCTACAAGGCTAGTTAGGAGGTGAATGCAATCATTTAAACAAGGAATGGTGGGTTTTGGCTAATGAACAGTTTGCCTTTGGTTTTGAAAAGAAAGGTTGGATTAAAATCTTTCATTCATGGTGTCTTATTTTTATTTACTCTGATGAAGTAGTAATATCAAGTAACAGTTATTGAGTGATTGCTATGTTTTATGCACTGTTCTACCTCCTTTACATGGATTTTCTTACTTAAGCCAAACGCCTATTGGATGCTATTATCATCTATCATTCTGATTTTACAGATGAGAAAACTGAGATGCATAGGATTTAAACGACTAGCTCAACATCACATGGACAGCAAATGGCTCTTCTGGGCTTTGAAAGCAGGCCTGCTGGCTCCACACTCTACGCTTTTAACCACAATCCTCTACCACCTCTCATTATTCCCTGGAATAGGAGTTATCTTTTAAATGGGAGAGGCTGATAGCTCACATTCTCAGGGGGATAAAAGCAGAAAAGTGGCTTGGTGTGATGGCTCATGCCTATAATCCCAGCACTTTGGGAGGCCAAGGTGGGAGGATTGCTTGAAGTCAGGAGTTCAAGACCAGCCAGAGCAACATAGTGAGACCCCCATTTCTGCAAAAATTAAAAAACTAGCTGGGCACGGTGGTTCATAGCTGTGGTCCCAGCTACTTAGGAGGCTGAGATGGGAGGATCGTCTGAGCCCAGGTGGTTACAGTGAGCTGTGATCACACCACTGCACTCCAGCCTGGGCAACAAAGTGAGACTTTGTCTCCAAGAAAACAGAAAGAAAAGCAGAAAAGTGAATTAAATGGTTATTTTTTTGTTGTTGTTTGGGAAAGTCAGTGAAGTAATTCTTAAGGAAAAGTGATAAATCCAGAGAAGTGAAATTAAAGACAAACATAAGCTAAGCACTTAAAAAAATGAAAGATAGATTTAAATCTCTGTAAGTTCAGTAGTAAAGAGTTGTGATGTGACCAAGAGTAAGAAGTCAAGAAAAACAGATACTTGGAAGATCAGAGACTGATTTTCTATAATGATAAAGTTATTCTTTGATATCTTGTATGTGGATATTTCCCCTCATAGTTTTTTCTTGTTTTCTTGGTGATGGCTCATTTTAACTTAATTTCTTTTAAAGCAAGTCTAACTACTTGTTAAATGAATGAAAGAGGGAGTACCATTCTAACCTTGACGAGTTATAATTTCATCGTCATTAAGAGCTCGTTCACTTTGGCTTACCCACTGGGATAAGGATCAGTGCCCTACAATGGAGCATGGAGGCCACTCCACTAGAGGGCGTTGAGATCTTGTCTGTTCGGGGAGTGAGGGTATGGTTTGATTTATGCTTATTTTGATAGTTTGACATAAATTAGTGAAGGGTTTAAAGAAAGACTAAAGTTAAAGACTTAATTTATCTAGCATAATTTATGGGAAAATGTAAAGAAATTATATATTCTTCAACTTATTTTATTGGTAACCACTTATGTTAATGAAAAGTCAAGAGTTTCACCTGAAACCAAATGTGACATTATTTGAAATGTAGCCATTGAATTATAAGGGAAATAAATAAATAAATAAATAAACAAATAAAATTTGAAGAGATCTTGTAAAACTATTTTTTTCTAATCCAATTTTGAAGATATCTGTTGTTTTCCTCAGACGATTTGAAATAATAACTTGATTGTTTTGTAAAAAGTGACTTAAAAAGAGACTCACCAAACTCTAGTCAATGGTTACTTCTGAGGGAAAAGAATGTGATTCTGGAGAGGGTGAAAATGTTTGCTTTTTATTCACTGTACCTCTGTGTGATCTGAATTTTTATGAACATAAATTTCATAATTTAAATTAAAAGAAGTATAAAATTCAATTGTATTTAAAAATGAGGTTAGGAAGCTAATTATAAAAATGAATTTGAACAATAAATCCAAGGGATTTGAAGTATAATCTGCCTAAATATGAAATAATACAGAATCTGTGACATCAATAAGCATTCTATAATACAACATTGAAAAGGAAGTGAGGGTGTTGTTACACTGCATACTTTAGCAACTCTTGGGGTTTCTAATGTATAGCCACATATAGCCTCTGAGAAGGTCTTCAAAAGTGAAACTTACTGAATTTGGTCTAACCCCAATTATACTAGTTTATTTGACAATGAAACACTTTTTTTCTTCACACTTAACAAAAGACTTAATAACAGTTGTATAAAACTCAGTTTGGGAAAAACCGACATAAACAAAAGAACAAACTGTATGTAAAAAATTTGACCCAAGTCAAAGTAAATTATGTCCTGGGATAAGATTCTTTATATTAATTTTAAGCTGATGGAAAAAATAGGTGCACTGTATTATATTTTTTTCTTTCTGTGTTTTTATTGGAAATATGTAGGTTTCTTTTACTTCTCTTGGAAGTATATCGTGGATAAATAAAACATGAAACCGTATAAAATGATGTAAAAATCTATAAATGCAAGTAGTGATTCCAGAATATCACTTACAAAGCACCCTTGAACTGCTGTGCCCTGAGGAGTGTTTCGTGGTGGAAGACAAGAAATCACACACATTGATGTTTTCACTGCTAGCCCAAATGAAAAGGCACTCTTCCTGCCAAAGATCAGAGTTAAAACACCCCTTTAATCTAACCGGTAGGGGAATATCAAACAGGCACCTGGTCAGAGAACCACAAAGCATGTTGAAAGTAGAGAACATCCTTAGAAATACTACTTGTCAAAGCAGGATTTTAAGTGAATTTTGGACAATCAGATAAGCAAGAGGCTGAGCTTTTTTTTTTTTCAAATAGAGATAAGGACTCTGATGGTGAAAGTGATGGATGAGAATAGTTTAGGACATACTAGAGAATTCACAAAACCTGGAAAATGAAAAAAGACAGCAATCTAATTTGAGCAAGTGTAAAGACCATTTTCTTATCTACATGCTGGCTAAGCATGTAGTTTGTGTGTGTGTGTGTGTGTGTAAATATTATCTAGTATCATGCCTCCAACTGTGTAGTATGAAATTATGCACACATAAGTTGTGTATTTAGCCATTATTCCTCAGAATAATTGGTAATTCTCCTTCAAGTCTTTATTTTTCATGAACTACAGGTTAAAGAATCTCATCGGGTATCTGGTGGTAGGTGGCCCTAACGAATTAAAACAGCCAAAATTCTGTTTCCTCAACTATGTGAAACATGATAACCATGTTTTGTCATGATAAGCATGCATTAAATAATGCTAATTTTTGTTTATACAAGTATGTTTCCAAAACTATTGTTTTATGTTTTAAATTTTACATGATAGCATGTATAAGCATTCTTTTACAGCTTGACATTTCTTGACACTATATTTTTGAGATTTATTTATATGAATACCTGTTATTGGAGTTCATTCATTTCAACTGTTGTATGGAATTCTGTTATATAAATAAATAGTTTCTTTACAGGAAGTTAGCTTGTTTATACATACGTGTGTGTGTGTGTGTATATATATATATATATATATATTTTTTTTTTTTTTTTTTTTTTTTTTGGTAAAGACGGGGTTTCACCATGTTGGCCAGGCTGGTCTTGAACTCCTGACCTCAAGTGATTCGTCCACCTCGGCCTCCCAAAGTGCTGGTATTATTGGCATGAGCCACCATGCCTGGCCAGTTTCTGTAATTTTATTATTAGGAACAATGGTATGATGAGCATGTACTTTGTATTTTGTCTTCCTCGACACACATAAAAGCTTTTCTAGGATAGCCACTGTCTTGGCCTGCTCAGGCTGCAAAATACCATGCAAATGCAAATACAAAACACCATCGACTGAGTAGATTAAACAAGCAAAACTTACTTTCTCACAGTTCTGGAGGACGGAAGTCTGAGATCAAGGTACCAAGGAGAACTGGGCTCTGGTGAGGCCCCTTTTGCTGCCTTGTAGGTGGCCACCCACTGTGTCTTCATGTGGCAGAAAGAGAGAGAGAATGAGATCTCTTTCTCTTCCTCTTCTTAGAAAGACACAGTGCTATTGAATTAGGGCCTCATCCTTATTACCACATTTAACCTTAAATATCTCCTAAAGACCCTGTGACTGGATACATTGAAGGTTAAGGCTTTAACATGTGAATTTGAGAGGACACAATTCAGTCCATAGCAGCCACTTGGAAATGAAATTGCTGGGTTGTATGGGAAGTGCATCTTCAACTTTTCTAGGTACTTCCAAATTATTCCCCAAAGTGGTTGTAAAATTTACATACCCACCAGCAACTGTATACATGAGATATTTTTACCTGGAAGAACTTAAAAATCCCAAATGAAAAAGGGTATAATCTTTTCAAATTGCAATTTCTCCTTCCTATTGCACTGACATCTGGCAAGTCTTCCAAGCAGTTGTCTAATTGGCTTCTGCCAATCAAATCTCATCTTTTACAGCCATGACACCACAAGGAGTGATCTGTTCTCTAATCCCAGTATGAAAAACACTGACCTTACTCAATCCAGAAGAATATCTCTAGAGGTCAATGACATAGGATAGAACTGAGTTGGGGCATAATCTCAAAAGATACAATCCCTATTGCCTTAATTCCAAATGTTGAAATCCTGAAAGATCAAAATACCAAATATATAATTCCGGAGAAAAACTTACTTATTTAGCGATAGGGTCTTGCTTGTTGCTCAGGTTGGAGTGCAATGGCTATTCACAGGCACGAGCATAGCATATTGCAGCCTCGAACTCCTGGGCTCAAGTAATCCTCCTGCTTCAGCCTCCCAAGTAGCTGGGTGGGACTACAGGCATGTGCCACCAAACCCAGGTAGAAAGAATAATTTTAAAAAATTTTAAAAATACATTTATTTACATTTTAAAGGGAATTTATTTGAGAAACATATAAAAACATGAAAGAACACATCAAAGGCCACTTTACACCATAAAATAGGCAATAATAACATACACATTTTTGCAAGCATAAGCACTCAAGTATTCTAATGATAGCCACACGCATATAACAGTTATGAGCAGACAAACCATATTCATTAATAAATAAGTCAAAAAGTGAAATGTATAAACACATATCACTGTGGTTGGTAACTGTGTGCACCCAGCTTTATAAATGCAGTCATCTGAAATACTTGATGGACAACCTGCATGTTTCAATGAGACCCATCAAAAACCACATTGAGTCACCACCACATATGCAGTTGCCCAAGTAGCTGACATCTTGAGATATTTTATCTTTCACAAATTCAGATGTACAGAAAGGACATCTTTTCATTATTAAGGAAGTTTTGACATTTTCATCTACGTGCACAATGCTTATACACAAAGTCAACGTTCCGATATTGCACTTTCATAGAGTCAAATTTGCAAAAAATGCATAAAACAAATTAGAACTCTACAGAAATCTTTACACAACTTACATCTCCAGTACTGGAAATGAAGCAAACATAGCATAGGAAATTGGCACTATATGTGAAAGAGTATAAGTCGTATATGATTGAATAATTTGGCAAGGGAGATTTCTGTATTTTTCATTTGCATTTTTACTTCTTCTATGATTTTTGAAACACTCACTGCCCTTGAAGAGTGACTGTGGTCTACAAATTTTGTAAGTATGCGCAGTCCATTTGACAGTCTGGTTATTGCTCAGTCATTGCAATTAAGTGGTTTTCTGCTTTCACAATGCCAATAGTAATTAGCTTTTAAAGTTTTATCTTTCACTATTAGGAGGCCTCATACACTTAGATCATCATAGCCTTTTGTGAGAGAAAAATTTCACAGATGTCTCCCGTTATGTTGCAAGTAATACAGTAAGGAGGAATGACATTTGGCTTCCTTAATACCAAATCTATTTTAGTCAAGGTTCTCCAGAGAGACAGAACAAATAGGATATGTGTATAGATAGAGGACAGGAGCTTTATCAGAAGGATGGGTTCACACAGTTATGGAGGCTGAGAAGTTCCACAACAGGCCGTCTGCAAGCTAGAGACTTGGTTCAGTCGAAGTCTGAAGTTCACAGAACTAGGAAAGCTGATGTTGTAACCGAGTTTGTGGCTGGAAGCCTCAGCACCTAGGAGATGGCTTGTGAAAGTCCTGAGTCCGAAGACTGGTGAACCGGGAGTTCTAGTGTCCAAGGCAGCAGAAGGTCTACCCCAGCTCTCAGAGAGAGACCAATTTGCCTTATGTGTTTCTTCTCTCTCCTGGCCTCCAGCTGATTGGATGGTGTCCTTCAACATTGACAGCAGATCCCCCACACCTAACTACTGAGTGAGTTAACCCACTCAGACTCACACACTAATCTCCTCTGAGAAAACCCTTACAGATACATCCAAAATAATGCTTTACCAGGCTTGTAGGCTATACACAAGTCCACCCTTTGTCACCCATATGCATCGCCTTAAACCACATTTAATTTCTAAATAAAGACAGCAAGATAATAGTTCTAACTAACTTGATGCAATTAACATGATGAACTATCCAGCGTGCAACTGAAAACACACTAATCCTTTCCCCCAGAATTCAGCATTCAGGATTTTAACCTTTCATGGTTGTGATTTTGGGGGTTTTGGTTGTTAGGGATTTTGATCTTTTGGGATTTCAACATTCAGAATTAGGGTATTTGGGACTGCATCTTTCAAGATTATAATTGGCACTGGATAGAACTACTCAGTGGATTCAAATTGGCAGCTGGAATTCTTTCCCAGAAAAGCCAGGTCCCATTTGCTGCGACCAAATGACACAAAGTTTCAAGTCTATTGCAGTGGAGTCCATCAAGCTCCAAATTGTCTCTGATTCCAGCTATGGAAAGCCAGTGTGTTCGTTGACATCCACAGTGACTTCCCTTTTTTTCCTGTTTCAATCAGGATATTTAGGTTTCCTTAAAAATGGTTTAGGCCGGGCGCGGTGGCTCAAGCCTGTAATCCCAGCACTTTGGGAGGCCGAGACGGGCGGATCACGAGGTCAGGAGATCGAGACCATCCTGGCTAACACGGTGAAACCCCGTCTCTACTAAAAAATACAAAAAAACTAGCCAGGCGAGGTGGCGGGCGCCTGTAGTCCCAGCTTCTCGGGAGGCTGAGGCAGGAGAATGGCGTAAACCCGGGAGGCGGAGCTTGCAGTGAGCTGAGATCCGGCCACTGCACTCCAGCCCGGGCGACAGAGCAAGACTCCGTCTCAAAAAAAAAAAAAAAAAAAATGGTTTAAATGGCATCAGATGCCCTCTCTGTCACTCACTCTGCCACCCTCTCTCCTCCAGGTTAGCATTTTGCGTTCTCATTTCTACAGCACTTTCTCATTTCTACGGCACCTTATTTTCTTTCTGCTAATGTGATTCCTCCTCATGCCTACACAGAGAAGTTTTATTTGCCCCCTGAGGTGCTTGTATGTGAATTGAGAAGAATCTGCTCAGAGAAAGAGATGGTTTCGTATGTTTCAATCATGTAGACAGTCTATGAATCAAAAGGGATTTTTCAGACTGAGTTAAACAATCTATTTTTCTTCCTGTATGTGTCACCATTTTTCTGGAAACTCTTACTTATCAGGTACAACTTTCCTTCAGGAGGTTCTCTGACAGCTCAATCATGTTCTATGCTGGATCCCACAGTGAAGCCAGAAAGCTGAAAGTGTTTGCAGTTCTCATTTCCGTGGCAACTGTCTGAAGGACCAAATACGAGATATTGATTCACTGTAGGACCCAGCAGAAGAAGGAACTGAGTGGTGAGGAAAACCCCTTTTAGTCAGAAATTTTTCATTAGGAGGTCAAGACCTTTGAAAAATTAATGGAAAAGTACTGAACAATACCTTTACGTATTAAAAAAAAAAAAAACGCACAAATGCTGTACTGTTCTTAACTAGGGAATTTTACATTTGTGTGTCATAACGAATCCATTTCCTCTTCACTGTCCCCTGCTCCGTCTTCTTTCCATAACTGTCAGTCTATCCATGCCTTTTTCTTTCCACTGTAACACGATGCCTCTCTAAGCCAGCAGAACTGGAAAAATACTTAACAGCTAAAATGTACAACTGGATATGAATAATTCCATACATTTGTGGGGCTCTCTGAGCAATGGACCAGTAAATACTGCCCAAGTTGTGCTATGCAGATTCCCTGCATTATCTTGGGAAAAGAAAGTTTCCTGAGCAGTAGTCAACACGGGAAGTTGAATGGCTTTCCAGTTTCTCCTGCCTTAGATTTTTATTATTTTTATTTAATTTCAAAGACTGAATTTTTAGAGCATTTCTTTCATAGTCAAATACAATTGTAAAACACATTGGAAAGTCAAATAAGATTGGTTTGGATAATCTACCATCACCTTTGGCATGAAAAATCAAGAAGTCACTAAAATGTCCCCTACTGTGGGGGTAGAGGGATGATGTGTCTACGCCACAGTTAGGCAATATACATAATCCCCATGAAAAGACTTTGGCTTAAGGTTGTTGCAGCCTTCAGAGGAAAACTGATAAAAACTTGAGCACTTCTATATATCAAGCTGTTTGGCTTTTTTCAGCCACATCTTAATTTTTATTTCCTAGCAACTGTGCTGTGTAAAAAGGATCTGCGGGTTTTGAAAAGAACGTATTGCCAGGCGCAGTAGCTCATGCCTGCAATCCCAGCAGTTTGGGAGGTCAAGGGGGGTAGATCAGTTGAGGTTAGGAGTTTGAGACCAGCCTGGCCAACATGGTGAAATCCCATCTCTACTAAAAATACAAAAAATTAGCCAGGCGTGGTGGCACATGCCTGTAATCCGGGCTACTTGGGTGACTGAGTCAGGAGAATAACTTGAACCCAGGAAGTGGAGGTTGCAGTGAGCCAAAGTCACGCCACTGTAACCCAGCCTAGGCAACAGAGCGAGACTCTGTCTCAAAAA
>NW_012116044.1:1386080-1387814 GCF_000951035.1 Colobus angolensis palliatus | reverse complement strand
ATATATATATATATATATATATACACACACACACACACAAATATAATTGCAAAAATCTGTCATTTTTATAGCTAGCAATTAAATTGAGACACTATTTTTATTATGATCATTATTAAGACATTTCTTTCAAAGTCACTGAGTAACCTACTCAAATCCATGTCATCATCAACTTCTTTATCAGGGGGTCAGAGTGAGACAGAGAATTAAGGCAGTTATCCAGCAAGAGTGAAACCCCTAATTTGTATTATTGCAACATAGTTGTCCTGTAGTCTATGTTTTTAGCTCCCATTTATTATTTCTTAGTGTTCATTTATCAAGTTTCTTTATTTCTCACAACTTCTAATAAGTTTTTAGAAACACTGAGTAAACTCTGCCATTTTAAGTCCTGAAGGGAATTTCCGACATAAATGGACCAAAAGCACAAAACCCTGTAAGTAGTTAGGCAAAATTCTTCCTTAAAGTTATGTCAGTCAAGATGTTAACATAAAGATCTACCTTTCTTTAGTGCTCAAACACTAAAAAGGAATTGTATGTTTGCAGATATCATTCCTATGTTACATTTTTGTTGATTATTATACGAATATTAGCGCACATATATAGATATACATGCACATACATCTATCTACACAGACACTCATAAAACAAATCGTTTGTACCTTCAGTTTCTTGGTGGTGTTTTGCTTTCTTAGGCACATGCTTTTTTCATTCTTATAACCTCAAAGGACAAAGTATTTTACATGCTTTATCATTGTTTGTTAATACTGTTGATAGTTATAACAATGAGCCTTAGTTCAATATTAAAATATTTATTAATTGACAGCTTTTTGAGTTGCTGTATGATTTTAAAAACTTATTATTAATATTTTTAATGGACAAATTTTAAGTTTATGCATGTATGGGGCACAATGTGATGTTTTATTATACAGTTTGTATAGAATGTGGCAATGATTAAATCAAGCTAATTAACATATCCATCACCTTGATTACCTATCATTTTTTATGATGAGACATTTTAAATTTATTCTGTTAGTAACTTTTTAATATTTATAATACTACATCCCAAATTCTATAAGACATTAAAAAAATTTTACTATGATTTTTAAATTACTACTACTGCTACGACTTTTGCTATGATTTCTTAAGGAAATATACCATATATGTCAGGTGAAAGTTGAGCAGTGTTAGGGACAGAGTGTCATCTCCATCTCCTCCAAAGCTTAAGAGGGTGGGCATCTCAAAAGAGAGTATGCTGGTGTCCAGGAACTCTAGGGGATTTTGACCTGTACCTGGTACCCTCCTTCTTGGCCTCCTAACAGTTGGTGGCTCATGAAGTGGCCAAAAGTAGTGATCAGGCTCAGACACATGCCCATTTCTGTAATTCAAAGAAAGGGGTGTCTTGCTGAGGCAGGTGGATCACTTGAGCCCAGGAATTCAAGACCAGCTTGGGCAACATGGTGAAACGCTGTCTCTACTAAAAATAGAAAAATTAGCCAGGTGTGGTGGCCCATGCCTGTGATTCCACCTACTTGGGAGGCTGATGTGGGAGGATCACTTGAGCCAGAGAGGTCAAGGCTTCAGTAAGCCTTGATTACCCCGTTATACTCCAGCTTGGGCAAAAGAGCAGGACCTTGTTAAAAAAAAAAAAGAGAGAGAGAGAGAAAGAGAAAGGAAGGAAAGAAGGAAAGAAGGAAAGAAGGAAAGAAAGAAAGAAAGAAAGAAAGAAAGAAAGAAAGA
>NW_012116044.1:1349671-1385970 GCF_000951035.1 Colobus angolensis palliatus | reverse complement strand
AGAGAGAAAGGGAAAGGAGTGTCTTGATGTGTTTTAAAAAGAATGTAACTGTGGCAGGGGCAGGGATGAATCCGGCCTTTGGGTACGTGGAGCTAGGATCAAAATCTGCCAGTGCTTTCCCCTTTCCTCTCTTGTCCCTGCTTCTCTCAGAACATTTATGCTCTCCCACAGCACAGCAGGGGAGCTTCTTCCAACCAGGAGAATTTGGCCTTCTACCGCACTAGAGCCTCCCATCTCTGCCTACCTCAAAGAAGAGCTGGCACCTGTGCAACTGGCCTGGCTGTGGGTGGGGGCTTCCACTGGCCCACAGGGAGTGGCGATTAGCCCTGAGCTACTCAACAATGTGTAAGAGCATGCATTCCTGAGAGAATATTAAAAGTGGTTTTGGTAGTAGATATGCAGAACTGATTCATGTGGTGGTCTCAATTTGTAAGCCCATGGTTCAAGCCACTATTATCTGAAGGTAAAGCCTTAAGAAGTTTTTTGAACTGTATGTAAGATGTGATACATAGATCTATATTCATTTTTAAGTACCAGTTACAAAAAAGGAAGGCTGGAAAATCTCAAAGTTTTAACAATTTTATTAAATTTTTAAAGTTAAAATATATGGTTATCAATAATATATTTTGCTGGCTATAAAATTTGTGGGGAAACTAGTTAAGTGATAATTTACATGATCTCTTTTAGGATGTGAGACATAGACTGTGGAGGGAAATTGCTTTCGGAATGAATTGAAAAAGAAAATTCTCGGTGGCTCAAGCCTGTAATCCCAGCACTTTGGGAGGCCCAGACGGGCGGATCGCGAGGTCAGGAGATCGAGACCATCCTGGTTAACACGGTGAAACCCCATCTCTACTAAAAATACAAAAAAACTAGCCGGGCGAGGTGGCAGGAGCCTGTAGTCCCAGCTACTCGGGAGGTTGAGGCAGGAGAATGGCGTAAACCCGGGAGGCGGAGCTTGCAGTGAGCTGAGATCCGGCCACTGCACTCCAGCCTGGGCGACAGAGCGAGACTCGGTATCAAAAAAAAAAAAAAAAGAAAAAAGAAAAAGAAAATTCTAGTGATAAACAGGGAAACTACATGTCAATATTGAATAGTTTGGTTTTTAAAACTATGAGACAAGCCACGTGAGGATTGCTTGAGCCCATGAGTTCAAGGACAGCTTGGACAACATAGCAAGGCCCCATCTCTCTCTCTAAAAAAAAAAGGGGGGGGGAGAGACAAAATGAATAAAGTTATACAGTTTTAACGGAGGAAAAAAGTTAGTTAAAATAGTGATGTTGCTGAACAGTCTCAGAATTAGAAAGGTAATGTTGCGAGCTTTTATCAGAATAAATTTATATCCTAAGGTTAAAGAAAAATTTAATCTCTGAACTCTGAACTGAGTAACTTAATGCACGTTTATGGAATTTTCAAAGAAATGGAACACACACATGGTTTCTACTGCCTCTCTTAGTTTCTTAAAAATCAGCTTTTCTTCTAACAAAACATAACCATTACTCTTCCATGAAAGAACTAGAGATTCTTCCAAAAGATGAGTCATTGCAAAATGAGACTCTTACCTTGAAGACATGAAAGGAAGTTGCATTCAAGGTGTATCCAGTCTTCCACAGTTGGAACATAGGAAAAATTTTTCCCAAAGGAATGATGAACAGAAGAGGAATGAGTCTTAGGAATTTTTTTTCTTTTCTGAGATGGGGTCTTGCCATGTTACTCAGGCTGCTCCTGCACTCCCGGGCTCAAGGAGTCCTCCTGCCTCAGCCTCCCAAGAAGTCTTAGGAATTCTAAATGCTGGTTACCCCGATCCCTCCAGCATTCAGACTGATGTTGTATCCAGCAAAGGATCACCAGCCAAATGAGAGACATTAAGCTTAGATTTATTAAAAATCTGTACAACTGCCTGAATAAAGGATTTTCAGTATTTTGGGACGGAGAATTCATCTTAGGCCTGACACTACAGTGGAATTTCCTTTGTAAATATGAATCGTGGGAACCATAGGCTCATGTATGAAGGAAGGAGAGAGAGGGAGGGAGGAAGAGAGAGAGAGATATCATGGGAAACATAGGCTCAGGTATATCTGGGAAGGAAGGAGAGGGAGGGAGGGAGGCAGAGAGACAGAGAGAGAGAGGGAGGGAGACAGAGAGATTGCAGAGCAGACTCCAAGTTCGTGAAGACAAACGTTGTGTGGGAGGACACAGACCTGAAAGATAGTGGCAGGTCCTCATAGCCTTTTAATACGGCGATTCTGCCCACTTAGGAAAGGAGGCCCAATAAACTTTAACCAACCAGCCCCTCCTCTTCCTCTGGAAAGAGCAAACAAGGAAAAGAGAGGAAGCATAAAGGGAGAAGGAAATCCAAACAATGAGGAAGAAGTCATCTCCCAACTGACTACTGATATCAGTCAGTTATATTTTGGGGTTAAATGGGTTTTTGTTGTTTGCCTGGAAACAGTATAATATTGTTTCTATGGGAAAGAGTGTTCTGAGTTCTAAATAAATGACTCATAAATGACGTTTTGGACTGCAACATATCAAGACAATTGAGCTTATTTTTCACATTAACTGTACACGCACCTCATGTACTATGATGATATGTGGACTGGGCTTTGTCAGCAATGACTGGACAGTCCTGTCAGAGTTCTACAAAATGAGAGTGAAGATACATTTTCTTCTTAGGCTATGCTAGGAAACACACACATTTCAGCCAATAATACAAACTAGGATTAATTTAATCACTTGTTAATTTAACAAATGCAGTCCAAGGGGAAATTATTCAAGAAATAATATAGCATTTTTTTCTGGTTTAACTTCTACCACACTTATTCACTGAATTAGATAAATGATGTTATCAGTTAGCTTTAAAAATTTTTTGTTTTGTTTTTGGTAGAGGTAGGGTTTTGCTGTGTTACCAGGGCTGGTCTCAAACTCCTGGGCTCAAATAGTCCTCCCACCTTGGCCTCCCAAAGTGCTAGGATTACACGCATGAGCCACCGCACCTGGCCTCAATTAGCTTTTGGTATCGTATAAGCTCCACCCCAAAATTCAGTGGCTTAAAACAAAAACTATTTATATGACTCATGTGTCTGAGGACTGACTGGTTGAGGCTGAGCTATCTGGGCAGTGCCTTTCAAGTTATGTATCCAGCTAGTCTTGGCTGCTCACAATGATTTGGGTTCAGGTTGGCCTCCAACATGCTCATTCTTGTGCCTAGGCAGAGGGGACAGAATGTTCGAGTAAGTTCTTCTTATGGTGACAGCAGATGTGCAAGAGAGCATGAAGCAAATTCAAGGCATCTTAAGCCCTAAGCTCATCATGGTACTTTGTCATTTCCACTTTCTTCAGTTGCCCAAACCAAGTCATATGGCTGAACCCAAAGTTAAGGTGTGGAGAAATATATTCTGCTTCATTAGTGGGAAGAACTGCAAGGTTCATTGAAATGGTTGTAGACACAGGAAGGGGCTGACTTGATGGGAGAGTTCCTGGCTGACTTAGAATTGAAGTCAATGCTGCAATCTACCACAATGATTATGAACCCAATGGACTTAAATTAGTTCTACTTGGAGAGTCAGGTGTCCATGTTTGGGGATAAGGGCAAAAGAAACAGGGCAAGCTCTTTGTAACTGAACCCAGTTTTGGCTGCTCAAAAGCCAATCATGAGAGAGAAGAATTGGTGGCAGAAAAAGCAGGCTTATTCATAAAGCCAGCAAAACAGAGAAAATGGTGAACTAGCTTAGAAATTAACTTCTAAAGTACTGTCTTAAATTTTCCTGGCTGGCAAGAAGGTTTTCATGGTAGGTGAATATGAAGAGGAAAAGGTGGTTTGGATCAAGAGGTGATGACGATTGCAGGCATCTGGATGCCAGCTAGGGTCCGATGAAGTTGGGATCTTCTTTGTCCTTGGTCAGGTCACAATGCTCCTATAAATCTTTAACAAAACATAGCCAATTGTTTATATACTTTGCCTTTAATCCCAGAGTTAGTTTTAAAAACTGCATGATTATTGTTTTTGCATTTTATCTCGGTGCTCTAAAATTATCCTGGTTTACATGTAAGAATGGGGAAGCCCCTTAAACAAAAATGGAGTTAGTTGTGTTAGTCCTTTTGCTGTTTTACTGTTATCTTTTGAGTGGCATGCCTTGCAAAGGCACAGTGCCTAACCCTGCCATTTGAAGATTCAAGACCTGGCCAGGGATGGTGACTCACGGCTGTAATCCTGGCACTTTGGTATACTGAGGTGGGAGCATCACTTGAGGCCAAAAGTTAATAACCAGCCTGGGCTACATAGTGAGACACCGTCTCTACAAAAACAATTAAGAATTATCTGGGTGTGGTGATGCAAGCCTGTGGTCCCAGCTGTTTGAGAGGCTGAGGCAGGAAAAAGGCTTCAGCCCAAGAGTTTGAGGTTGCAGTGAACTATCATCACACCCCGCCCTCCAACCTGGGCCACAGAGTATGACTCTGTCTCAATAAATAAATGAATAAATTAATTAATACATGCATAAGTAAATAAATTAATTAAAAAACAAAAGACTCAAGATTTTCCTGAATTTGAATTTTAAAAGTTTGATCCACTAGTCCTGCAGTGGTTGCTGCATCCCTCTTTCTTCATTTCAGAACAGTGGCAAATAGAGCCAGCTAGGAACTTTCCCATTAAGTCAAGTTAATGGGTAGTGGATGTCCAACGGAGGCAGAAGCATCGAGGGAGGTACTATGGGAAGGATGTGCACCTTCTCACCAGCTTTGAAAAATTCCAATTACTTGGGGAAGTCTATTTTTAATTTTTGGTTTTTTTAGAGACGGGATCTCAGTCTGTTGCCCAGGCTGTAGTGCAGTGGCACCATCACAGTTCACTCTAACATCAAACTTCCAGGATCAAGTGATCCTCCTGCCCCAGCCTCCTGAATAGCTGGGACTACAGCTATTCACCACTACCCTTGGCTGGAAAAGTCTTAAGAAGGGCCATGAAGTGCTAGCGATATGCCTCTGGCTCCCTACCTAATCAGGATTATCAGAGAGAGAGAAAGAGAGAGAATGCAGGGCAGACTCCAAGTCCATGAAGACAAATGCTGTGTGGGAGGACACAGACCTGAAAGATAGTGGCAGGTCCTCATAGCCTTTCAATACAGTGATTCTGCCTACTTAGGAAAGGAGACCCAATAAACTTTAACCAACCAGCCCCTTCTCTTCCTCTGGAATGAGCAAACAAGGAAGAGAGAGGGAGCTGGCGATATGCCTCTGGATATATAATGTAATCCTAATCAGGATTACAAGAGGAGAGAATGATAGAGTAACTGGCTTGGTGACTATGCTTGCTTTTAGGGATGGTATAAATGTAAAAGTTTTATAGTTTACTATAACAATTATGGAACAAAAATTTTACAAATTTTTAGCCCATTTTGGTTATTAAAACATTCTAATTCTCCTATATAATATTCAGTCCTGTTCTCAAACTCATTGAAAGGTGTCTTCTCCTTCCTCTAACTCAGGGTAGTTCTGCCTGAAAAGATCTGTTCTGTATCCATTTTTCTCCTCCTCTTTTCCTAATTTCAACTGGGGATGAGGGAGGAAGGGCAGACTTACAGACCTCTTCTTGGTTGGCCATGACACATTTCTATTCAATGCAGTCAACATCCTGATGAGGAGGTGCTAACATCCTTTGCAAATGAAGGGGTTATTTGGGTGAAGATTCCTTAGGCACTGGCTCTCCTTTGCCAGGCTTGGCCATCTATTCCAGGCAGGCCCAGTTGATGGCCTGCAATGCATGTGCCTCTTAGCCAGCATCCTCTTTTCCAATATACACATAGCCTACACTGCAGACATTGTTTAAGACTACCCCTAATTCTCATTTTTCAGCAAAGTGTTAGGTCAGCAGGAACATATAGGATCCATCTTCTATCAGAGACTGACAAATTAAGAACAGAGTGGTCCTTGGACCTCACCATGCTCTCTCTCTCCAGATCTCTTTGCTCCTATTCGAGTTACATGCGGGTTAAGCAACATGTCCACTCTTGAAGCAAATCCCCATTATGATGATAAAAATGCTGGTCTCCAGCCTGGTTAACAGAGCAAGACTGCATCTCTACTAAAAAATTTGAAAACATTAGCTGGTGGCATGTGCCTGTAGTTCCAGCTACTGTGGGTGCTGAGGCAGGAGGATCACTTGAGCCCAGGAGTTCAAGGCTTCAGTGAGCTGTTATTATGCAACTGCACTCTAGCCTGGGTGACAGAGCAAGACCCTGTTTTAAAAAAAGAATGTTGGTTTCCTCTTCTTCTAGGAAGAAATTGATCTTTAGAAGAAATTCTGGTTGCTTTTTTCTCTCCCTTTCCGTGAGCTTTGGGGAGAGGAAAGCTATACCTCTTTTCCTCTCAGTCCTTTCTGTGGACAGGAAGCAGAGATGGGAGAAGCTTAGGATTAGTAGCAGGAGCAGTCGTGCTGCTTGAAGCCCCAGGAGAATGCGATAGCCTACAGCTTCTGGCAGATCTCTGATTTTAAAATGTGGAGGTACTCACTGGTTTTTTACTTTAGTTTGGGACCCCAGTTGCAGTTCAGGAACAACAGGAAAGGTCTTATGATGTGTCCTGTGAGCTTTGGAACCAGGCTTATCTTGGTTCAAAACTGGGCTCTGCTACTTACTATTAAGTCTCATTTGCTTCATCTATAAAGTGGTGTCACTAGTGCCTACTTCTCAGGGTTATTTCAATGATAGAATAAATGAATAAACGTCACTTGACTTCCACATTAGAGGTATTCATCACTATTAATGAAAAATCACTATCTTCTCTCACCACCTCATCCTCCATGTCTGCCCCCTGCTCCTTGCTTGCCTCACATTTGTGCATGTCTAGATCTATGTAGATAGACATAAATGTGTACATGTACATGTATAAAACCTAGATCTTTGATATTTTTTCCCCTTGAATGTGTAAGCTATGTTATTGGTGCAATAAAAATATATTTGGAATGTAAATCTTCAACATTCAGTCGCAGTGCTCCTAAATTCTTCTATGATTCATCAAGTCATAATTATCGGGTATGGACTTGCTATTTCCTGCAGCACACTGTGTAGGTGTTGTTATTACCAGAAATCCTCCATAATGCTACCCAGTCATTTCGGCCTCTGTTTCTACAGAAATGACTAGGATGAAAGAAAAGGAAGATTAAAACTAAGAAATGTGATTGTTTTCATGTTTTACCATCAAGAATATCCTTTTAGTTAAAATGAGATTATTTAAATAAGAATAAACAAATTTAAATAAAAAAGAAGTTTTGATGTTGATTTCTAAACTGAGTAGGGTTTTACCTGACAAAATCTACAAAGCAGAATATTTATCGTCAAAATATATCAGTCACACAGCATCACTGCTCATGCTTTTATATCTTTAAATACGGTAGGTTTTCTAAAAGCTTAGTAGATCGAGAGCTTTTTAGGTTACATGGGCTCTATGTTTAGAGAAAGGAAGAAGTACAATCATTCAACAAACATTTATTAAGCATCAAATTACATAACTTACAAGCTTCTGACTCTCTTCTCCACTGCTTTAAAGTTTAGAGCTTAGAGTCTAATAGAGGAGAAATAAACAACAACAACAAAATCACACTCCCATCTCCTTCCATCCTCCTTCATTACCTAACATGGGCTCCACCAGCTCCAACACCAATTTTGACACCCTCAACTGGGAAGCAGTTTTACTGCACACCAGTTACCAACTTGTCTGAGCCCAGTGAGGCAGAGCACCCACACACACGAGTTATGTGAAGAGGGTTTGTTACTCACCAATAGGCAGCAAAGGACAACAGAATCCTGATTCACTGTGAGCTGTTCCCTCAAGGCCCAAGAAAGCTGCCCAGGATGGACGGAGCACCGACTGTGCTGCCCTACTTGCAATGCAGGAAAGGGACCCTGAAAAGCAGCCAGGCCCAGGTGATATACTTCAGGGTCACATGATACACTGGGCTGAAGTGTGGAGGACATCCTGTTCTGGCCGTGGGAAGGCCTGGAACAGAACCGAGGCTGTTCTGACCAGCTCCTCCCTTATCTCAGGATGGTGCGTTCCCAGCACATTCTGCAGTTATTATTGAGAACTGCAAGTGAAAAAGGGAGAGAACTGGGCCAGTCCAAGGCTGCCTGGAGAACTGTCCTGCACCATCACTACTATGACCACCTCCATTATCCCAAAGCAGTCTCAGGAAGATCTGCTATATTTGCACTGCAGATCAAAGCCTGTAAGAATTAGAGAAATCTTGAGTAACTGCATCCTAAATGTTACCATCTGCAAAGTCTACATAATATTTTCCTGGTTTGTCATATTAACCAAGTTACCAAATGTCTTCCTTAGGTAGCCGTAGGTAAACAAATACACCTGGAATGCCTGCTCTCAGGCTCTGCTTCCATTGACACTTGTGTGGGCACACACACCGACCTTAAAAGTAACTGGAAATTAAATAGGATCTTGGTTTGATTTTATTTTTACACAGAGAAAGCCTAAGGATGCACTCATAGTTATGGCTGATTTCAACTAGTACAAATGATTACAATAGTTCTAACATAATAACAAAAGATCCCAAGAGCCTTTATGCACACACAAAGATAATGGGCAAGGAATCGGAGTCATAGCATGTTGGAACTGAAAGGGTCTCAAAAATCACTACTCCAAATCTCTCATTTTACTAATAAGGAAATTTAATCCTTTGTATCAGGAAAAATTGTGAAAGAATGGAAAAAAAATAAAGATCCCTGGACATCCTTTCTAGCACACCCTTCCACATCATCTGGTTCTACAGGGGGTCTGAGACTTCAGTCTTTGAACAATTTTATAACTCAGTAATGAAAATGATTTTTTCCCAAAGAAGAGCAAAGGAGTATTTTCATGTGGAATAAAACTGGCTATGGCTCTGTGGATATTGACAGTTTTCTATCTGTTTGCAAATTCATTTCAGCATTTCCAATAGCTGATTAATGCATACTTTGGAACTGGGTATATCTTCTAACTGGTTTCTTCGTTGATTAGTTAAATAAAATATTTGATATGTGCTTTTTTTTCTTCTTTTTTTTTTCTTTCGAGACAGAATCTTGTTCTGTTGCCAGGCTAGAGTGCAGTCTGGCACTCGGTTCACTGCAGCCTCCACCTGCCGGTTCAAGCAATTCTCTTGCCTCAGCCTCCTGAGTAGCTGGGATTACAGGTGTGTGCCACCACGTCCAGCTAATTTTTGTATTTTTAGTAGAGACGGGATTTCATTATGTTGGTCAGGCTGGTCTTGAACTCCTGATCTCGTGATCTGCCCGCCTCAGCTTCTAAAGTGCTGGGATTACAGGCATGAGATATGTGCTTGTTTTATATTTGTATGAGAGTCATGACTTTACTTTTTAAAACAAATCCTTTAACATCTACCTGCAACATCTGATTGGAATACTAAATGAAGGCTATCAATTATTTTTATCAATGATAAAGCCAGGTATTAGACATTTACTGTTTCTAAGTGTTTTACATATATTTTCTTATTTTAGTCTCATAATCACACCATGAAGTATATATTATTAGTCTTAATTTTATAGATTAGGAGATTGAGGCTTGGGTGAAATAAGTAGTTTGTCCACAGCTGGAAGTGACAGAGTCAGAATTTGAACCTAAATTGGTCAGACTCCAAAGCCACCACTTCTAACTATAAGGCCACAGGAAATTCCTGCTTTGCTTTGGGCCTCATTTTGTCTACCTATAAAATGGATTTTTAAATATCTGTTTACCTCCAGAATACAATAAAGAGATTGCCCTTTGTTATGAACTCAGTTGAGTCCTTCCATACACCTGTAATCCCAGCACTTTGGGAGGCCGAGGCAGGCAGATCAGGAGGTCAGGAGTTCGAGACCAGCCTGGCCAACATGGTGAAACCCCCCCCGTCTCTACTAAAAATACAAAAATTAGCCAGGTGTGGTAGCGCATGCCTGTAATTCTAGCTACTCAGGAGGCTGAGGCAGGAGAATTGCTTGAACCTGGGAGATGGAGGTTGCAGTGAGCTGAGATCACACTACTGCACTCCAGCCTGGGCAACAGAGAGAGAGTCCGTCTCAGAAAAAAAGAAAAAAACAAAAAACAGTAATTCAGTTAAAATGAGGTAGTAAGAGTGGGCCCTAATCCAACACGATGGGTGTCCTTATAAGAGGAAAAAATTAAGAAACAGTCACATACAAAGAGAAGACCATTTGAAGACACAGTAAGAAGGCAGCCATCTGCAATCCAAGGAAAGATGCCTTAGAAAGAAACAACCTTGCTGACACCTTATCTCCAACTTCCAGCCTCCCGAATTGTGAGAAAATAAAATTCTGTTGTTCAAGCCTCCCAGTCCATGACACTTCATTGTAGCAACCCCAGTAAACTAATACTTCCTGAATGTGCTTTAATCACTAAGAATATAGGGTAGAGGGCCAGGGTGGTGGATAGGGACATACCCCCTTGGCTTAAAGACTTGGCAACCACATAACACTTTTGTGTGAAGAAGCAGGTGCACCTTCCTCTGGGGACAAGGCTTAGTGAGGGAAGAATGGGCTGGATTTGGGCTTCTAGCCTCTCTAACCCCCTTGGCTGGCCTCGATGTAGAGCAGTAACTACACAGCTGTGCTCAGAGGCCCTGGTGCCACCAAGATGTGAAGATGATTCCTTAGTAAGACACAAACTCCACTGGAATTAAAGACCAGTCATTCCCTTCCCTCTTTTTTGCCCAACTCCTCCAGCTGCCCACTGAAAATCACATTACTATACCCTCAACCTGAGCTGCCTGAGAATTAAATAAGGGATATCCTGGCTGAAGGGGCTGGAGGGCACGAGTGAGGACTGTGAGTGGGCAAATGCTCAAGGACTTCATGAGATAACTGTAAGTCTGTTGTAAAAGTGAATAAAATCACAAGTAAGAAAGAGATTTAATTCTCCGTAGTGCAAGAAAGGGAAAGAAGTGCCCCTTCCAATCTCTTTTCCTAGAGCATTTACTTTAATATCTTGGTTTTTTGTTTCTTTTTACTTTCATTTTTTGTGGGTACACAGTAGGTGTATATATTTATGGGGTACATGAGAGGTTTTGATACAGGCATGCAATGCGTAATAATCACATCATGTAGAAAGCAGTCTCCATCTCCTCAAGTGTTTATCCTTTGTGTTACAAACAATCCAATTACACTCTTTTAGTTACTTTTAAATGTAGAATTAAATTATTATTGATTACAATCACCCTGTTGTGTTATCAAATACTAGGTCTTATTCATTATTTTTTAAATACTCATTAACCAACCTCCCCTCCCCCTACTAGCCTTCCCAGCCTCTGGCAATCATCCTTCTGCTCTCTATTACTTAAGAACATTTGTAATTGTGAATTCTTTCTTTGCCCCCATTGAGATGTATGTAAATCTTTTTAAAAGCTAAATAAGACTCTTGCCAATTTTACAACCCAGGAATGTTTCTTCAAGCACCTGGAAGCCATCTCGTTGAAATGCAATTATCCAGAATGATAGAAAGATAGAGCTCCCACATCCCCTGTTCTGTGGGAAAACCAGAGCCAAACTCCACGAGATCCCTTGCTCCAAATTGCAAAACTATTTATTGTCATAAAGTTTTAAGAAGTTTGTTTTTCCTTTGTATAAAGCCAATTTAGCTCACATAGATGGTCACCCCAAATACCAGGTGAATTTAAGATGAATTATGTGTTACAAATAACAGGTGTTGTTTAGTCTTCGTAACTGAAGACTAATTATCATTTATCTTGAAAACATGTACGTAAAGGGATGTTTCTTCTGGCTATATAAAAGGGTGAGATTTGTTTCTGTTTTTGCAATCTCTTAGTGGATCGCCTGTGATACGCATCATATTTTGGTTTAATGATTATTCAATGGTAAAACTGTTTTCTTTCTTTTCTGTTTTTATGGAGAATTTTTCTTGGTTGCCAGAAGATTTTGTTTTTAATTTATATTTCCCCAACTTTGTCCTCAAACTCATTTACATTGTGTTATTTGGCATGTTCTCTGTTACAAGAAACAAAAGTCCCTACTTAACTAGCTTACACAATAAGGGAAATATATGCTCTTATACAGAAAGAATTCAGAGATAGGGTGTCTTCAAGGCTGGTTAATTTAATACTTCAACAACATTATCAGGGACCCAAGTTCATCTTTCTATCATCATTAACATGTTGGTTTGTTCTTGAGATAGTATTCCTTATTGTCATAAGATAGTTAGGTAACGTCCAAATTTAACAATGTCAAGAAGAAAAAATCCTGCTGCCCTTTTAATCAGAAAGGTAACTGTATTAGTCCATTTTTACACTGCTGTAAAGAACTACCTAAAACTGGGTAATTTATAAGGAAAAGAGGTTTAATTGATTCACAGTTCCACAAGGCTGGGGAGGCCTCAGGAAACTTACATTCATGGTGGAAGTCAAAAGGGAAGCAAGACATGTCTTACATGATGGCAGGAGAGAAAGAGAGCAAAGGTGGAAGTGCCACACATTTTCAAACATCCAGATCTTGCAATAACTCACTTACTATCACGAGAACAGCAAGGGGGATGTCCATCCCTAATTCAATCACCTCCCACCAGGTCCCTCCTCCAACATGTGGGTGTTACAGTTCAAGATGAGATTTGGGTGGGGACACAGAGCCAAACCGTAACAGTAAGTAAGCTTTTCCAGAACTTCTCCAGCACACTCCCATTTTGTTTAACTGGCCAGAACTGCGTCACAAAAACCAATCATCGACAAGGGAAATGAAAGTACTGTGACAGGCTTTAATTAATCAGCATCTACTTTAGTCATGATGGGGAGGAGAAAACAGCCTCCCACCCCTATCCAAATCAAAGTTCCGTCAGCAAGGACTACAGTAGGCAGTCAAAAAAGTCTGTTACATATTGCACCAGTAATTTATATTAAAGAGGCACATTACTGAATCTGAATTAAAAGGCAACATTTTATTAAGACATCAAGTGATTTGTAAAAAAAAAAAGACATTTAAGTAGTACACTTGACCAGATATTTCTTGAGGTTTTTGCTGGGAAATCGTCTTCCAAAGCATCACTTTGCTCAAACTTACTCTTAGCTAATTATTGATGACACTACTGCAAACAATCATCTGACCTTTACTCACAGAAGGGCATTATGATATAAAATACCAGAAATTTGTTCTCTCTGGAATTTTTTCAATGTATCAGAGAGATCATCATTTCTTAGATTTTAGGTACAGCAATGTCAATTAATGAAATCAATAAAAGATAGCTAGTAGAAAGACTTTAGAAACATCTGCAACATTTTAATACAACATTTTGACATCTAAATGAACAAGAGAGAAATGAGAAATGCTACCTTCCATGATAAGTATATTTGATTATTGCACTAGTGCTGTTTGTAGTTACCATACCTTTTCCTCCCAACCTGCCCATACCATGTAAAATAAGATACGCGCAATTCATTGTACACAGACACAGAAACAAGACTCTTTCTTTCATGACTATTTTCTCTGTTCCTTTTCCCCTCAATTGTAAATATCATGGAACTACTTTTTTGCCCACTGGAAAAGAAATTCTGTGAAATTGGACTCACCATAACGAAGATACTTTCCACGACTAACAGCTGTTATTTGACATTATCAACTGCCTTTGTAAATTACAATGGCCTCTAACAATTTTTTTCCTTCTGGTTCCTCTAATCATTTTTTTTCCTTCTGTAGGGAAGGTCTTGCCACAAAATGCCAGGTCTCATTGAAGTATCAACAACCTTTTTCTTAAGAATAATAACAGTGGCACTATACTAAACACATAAAGTTTGATGAAGAAACCCTCTTGGTAACTTTCGTTGTTATTCCTCTGGCAAGAATATGCCTTTGCTCTTAGGTTACCACTTTTGCAGTTCTAGAAACTTTTGCTTGATGCATATGACTATAGGGTCATATATAAGCCTAGAAATGCTGATGCCTTGAGTAATTGGACACTAAAGATCCCAGATTATGCTGCACTGGCTCCATTAAAATGCTCTAGAAAACCTTCATGACCTGCTTCATCAGATTGATAGACATGAACAACAAGTTGCATAAATACTAGATGAATCACATAAGTGATGTAGATGATGAATCTGAGTCACTTAAAATTCCGGTGTAAATTTTTTATCCCAAAAGGTATTTTTATGGCTCCAGTCACATTGGTTGCTATCTCTGTTTATTTCTGCCACATGACTCTTTGCCCATGCTATCCCCTCCTCCGGTAATATTTTTCCTTGTATGTTTACATATTTACCTCCTATCTTTCTGATCTCAGCTCAGTTGCCATTTCCTTATGGAAGCATTCCCAGACTTTTCATATAAGGTCAAAGCCCTCTAGTATATGCTCATAATTCACCATTTGCTTTTGCTTTATGTACTTAGTATAGACACAGTTATATATTTCTTTGTGCAAATTCAATTATTCCTTATTCAACTAATGTGTGTCTATTTCATAAAGATAGTACCTAGCAGTGTTTAGAATATGAGACATTTAATGAATATTTTCTAAATAAAAGAAAAAAATTAACATGTTTTCACGTTTTAGGTAATTACAGTGTTAGCTTAGTCATATTCCAACCAAAATTTCAGGGAATTATCTCCATGAAAATGTTGTTGGTAAGCTATGAGATTGATTCTGAAATTGAAGAGATAATACTTGAGCAAAGCCCAGGTGACAGCTATTAGGTGGATACTTGGCAAAATTTGCAAAGGTATTTCTTCTCCGTGGAGAGTGAGTGAGAATTCTTGGGTAATAATTCAGAGTTACTTAATAGGATTATTACAAAAAGATATATGCTTTAAGGATGTCTCTAGGCTCAAACTGCTGCAATTTGACACAGAACTGTCTGAATAAAGCTTTATCTTAGCTGCTGTGACTAAAGTAAACAGTCAATGAAAGGAAAAAGCGAGATTTTTCTGCATAAAGACGTTCGTAAATATTAGCTGCTTTCAAATTCTTGGATGTTGAGTTTTGAGTTCAACATAAAAGCAAGTGAGATTCTTTGTATCATATCTTTTGTGGAAATCTGAGACCCAAACCTTTGCTCACACTCTAGCAGCCTATTTTAAAAAGAACCACTCTTTTGCAGGAAAACAATTACTTACTTGTGGATAAAGATGCCAGAAGTTGCAGTGACCAGCCAAGGTGAAAACCTCCATGTGGCCCAAGGTTTAGAGTCTCTTGTCTAGGTTGTAGTAGTTAAAAGCCCTCTCTGTGACTGCAAAACCCAGCTGTATTGCCCAACACAGGCTGAAGACCACAAAGTTAAAAAGTCTGCTGTTCCCCTGAATGTTTGTGCCCCCAAAATTCACATATTGAAGCCCTAACTCCCAGTGTGATGTGATCTGGAGGTGGAACCTTTGGGAAGTAATTAGGTTAGATGAGGTCATAAGGGTGGGACCCCCATGATGGGATGAGTGTCCTTGTACAAAGAAGAGACACCTGAGAGCTCCCTACACATCTGTGTCTCTCCGTGTTTGCCATGTGAGGACACATTGAGAAGGTAGCCATGTGCAAGCTAGAAAGAGGGCCCTTACCAGCAATAAAATCTACCAGCTCCTTAATGATGGACTTCTCAGCCTCCAGAACTGTGAGAAATAAATGTCTGTTCTTTAAGTCACCTAGTCTATGATATTTTGTTATAGCAGCCAAAGCTGACTACGACACCCCCATAGACTTGACTTAACGTATTAATTTCTTAGGGTGGCCTTAACAAAGTACCACAAACTGGGTGGCTTAAAACAATAAAAACCTATTGTCTCACAGTTGTGGAGGTAGAAGGCTAAAATCAAGGCATCAGGAGGACGGTGCTCCTTCCAAAACCTGTAAAAAAATCTCTCCATGCTTCTTCCTAACTTCCGATGGTTGGTTTGCTGGCAATCTTTGGCATTCCTTAACTTGCAACAACACAACTTTGATTTCTGCTTTAATTGTTCCCTCTGTCTCTGTCTTCATGGCCATCTTCTCATAAGGACATCAGTCACATTGGATTAGGGCTCTACTCGACGCATGACTTCATCTTAACGAATTTTATCTGCAACAACCCTGTCTTCAAATAAGGTCACATTCTGAGGTACTGGGGATTAGGATATCAACACAGTGTTTCTTTGCCAGGGTGTGGGAGGCACAATTCACAACCCCTAACACTTAGTAATATCTACAGAAACCTAAAGTTACTCTCCCTGGCCCTGCCAGATGCTTTTATCTCCAGGTGTTAAGATAAACTCCAGTACTCTACTAGTGGTTTATTTTTCAAATAATAATAATAATAAAAATCTCCCTATACAAGTTCCAAAGTCATAAAAAACAGATATAAAGGTGTGTGTTGGCATCTGAACATAAAACGAAGCTTTCTTTTTAAACTGATAAAATCTTGGCTGGAAGATGTGGTTTCTATTTTTGTGCAGGGGGGCTTCCTAATACTGAAGCCCAGAATTCAATTTACCCACCCAGTGGCAGGCAACCACATAACACATATATCACTGATTAATAAGGATGCCCCGAAGTTCTATCCTGGCTTTCACGTTTTATCAAGGGGCTCACTGACAGATCCCACTTTCAGGTTATTTCTTACATCCTGGAACTTACTGGTAATCAGAGATCATGTGATACCATCACGAGGTAACCATCGGAGCTAATCAGTGTAACAGTAACAGTAACACAACTAACAGATGTGAACAGGAGGTGCCATTTGGATTTACCCTGATTTGAATAAACATCTGAATATTCAGTTTCAAATTATGGGCAAGTAGTCTACATTGAACTTGTGTTCAAACTTCTTAACAAATTCTGAAAAGATGATGGTGGAAAAGATGGTGGTAGAAGTGGCATAGCTTTTAGATCTTCTTGAATCCCCACATTAAAAAAGACAGTAAAATTAAAAAACCAATGGACAACATTTGCAATACAACCAAGTCACAAGGTACCCACTGAGCCCCAAAATATAAACCATTAAGAGCCATAAAACCTGTGCATTGTAAGCATCTGTGCAGGGGAAAGCAGGAGGCAGCCACAGGAACAAATGACAGCCTCACAATGGAAGACCCCAACATGGTCGGCAGGTATGGGGAGGTGGGGGCCCATGTGAGAGCAGTAGCAGGAACAGGGTTGGGTTTGCCCTCGATTTGCAGGAAAGACAAGGGACCTGTGGGGAGCCTGGCTGCACCAGCTTCCCACCTTCCTGACCGGGTCCACACTCAGGCAAAACAGTGGGAGCTGAATCAAAATGGACCAGGAAAGAACAAGAGATGAAGAAAAAAGAAGGTCCAGATGAAAGTGAGGCAGGCAAATAGGGTAAGAAAAATTCAGAAAAAGAAATCACTTTATCTTATGTTAGTTTTAGCACTATACAGAAATAATTGGAGTTGTTTGGACAAAATCTCCTAAGAATCAGGAAGATGAAATTCACATGAGTAACTGAAAGTGTCATGGCCAAATCCCATATAAGGATACTATGTGTTTTCAATAAAAAGTCCTATTGGGAATTTTTTACATCTTATAAGGATGCATTAAATTCTCATTATAGACACCTTAAAATTTCATGAGGAGAGAAAAATTCAAAATCTTGATAACTTACTTCCAATTCTGTCATGCAAATTGGAATACATTGTTAGAAGCAAATGAAGTATTTAAAATGTATCTTAATTTTACTAATAGAATTTCAAAACTATGACTACATAATTAAAATTATTACAATAAGTTTACAGGTTATATTCTTTTTCAGACTGATTCTTGATTCCTAGAAGTTTTTAATGGCAGTATTCGGTTTTGGCCTTGGCTTCAGCCAAATATTGACTTTAATTTCCAGCCCTTTAGCACTTGGAAAAATATATATATATCAGTGCATCACTACTGATTATGGTCTAGGGGAGGAAGAGAGAACTTGGATTTTCGGTGGGCTGCCTCCTGTCAAACAGAGAGTGAGAGAAAGGGGTTGGGCTGCACACCCTCATTCTCTTTCTGATCACCAATCAGATTAAGTCTGTATCCATTATCTACTGCTGTTTAAAAACCACCTGAAAACTTAGTGGTTTCAAACAACCACCATTCTTTCTGTTCACAATGTCAGCAGTTTTCTCTGGGCCCATCTGGGAGGCCATTCTGCTGCTCTTGTCTGGGGCACACACGGAGGTGCAGTCATCTGCAGCTCAACTGGGGCTGGAGGGTAGAAAATGGGTAGAAACCCACATCTGGCTATTGGTTTTGGCTACTGGCTGGGCCCTTTCTCATGCAGCCTCTCATCATAAAGAAGTCTAGTCTGGGCTTCCTTACACAGAAGCAGCACACAAGGTTGAGAGCAGAAGCTACAAGGCCACTGGAGGTCAAGAGGTTCTGAAGCTACAGCGCATCACTTGCAGACATACTGTGGGTGAAAGCAAGTCACAGCGCCAGCCAGATGGAAAGGGTGGAGAAATTAATTTCACCTCTTGATGGGAGGAGTGCCAAATCCACATTGTAAAGGTCCTGGGGAGGGAAGAATTATTGTGACCGCCTTTGCAAAAATCTTCCACAAAGTCCATCTTTCTCTAATGGACAGACGAGTAAAGAGGTAGTGTGCGAGGGGAAGGATGCTCTCTCCACATGGAAGGACACAGGAGTAAGGGAGAGGTGTCTATTTTTCCCACTCACCCAAGAAACTGATAATACTGATAAATAGAGGATTCTTATGAAACAAATAAAACCCCACTCCTTCCATGACACTCCAAGACCAGAAGGAAAAACAAAACAAAACAAAGCAACCTTACCCGCAAGTACCAATTATAGACATTGACAGAAAGTGACATTAATAACTTTACTCTCTTCTTATATCTTCAAATCTTTAAAAGAATAATCAATATATTGAGTAGTGATTTTTGAATTCAAAATCTATTCAGTAGATTTTTAGATTGTGTATATACATATATAAATATCTATATATATTCACACACATACATCTATATATATTCACACACATATATCTCTATATATATTCACACACATATATCTATATATATATTCACACACATATATTAGCAACCTATATATATATGTGCACACACATGTATATTTTAAACTTGGCATAGCTCAAGAAAGTCCAAACACATTTTTCTCTTGATTTAAAACGAAAGTGAAAGAATACACTGGATAGTGAGATGAGATTTTCATATTACAAAGTTTATTGTTAAATATCAGCATAATTAAGGAAAGTTTCAAACTCAGTTTTTCTCCTTAGGGCTTTACAAATGGAACGGAGTCTTCTCTATTTTCAGATGTTTAAATGATGACATCAAACTAAGAGAGGGAAGAGATGGAGATTTCTAACCACGATTCATTTTGTCTCTGAGGCCACAGAGCTTCTCGGTAATAAGAAAGGTTGCTAACCCATAACAACCCTGTGGATTTGGGTGTTGACGAGTCAAAGGAGAAAACGACACAGGGTCATACGCAACGGCTAATGAGACAGGAGAATCATGGCCAGTGAAGGAGCCAGCTTTAAGGAGCAGCAGCCTCTGAGTGTGCATTTCCAAAGAATCCAAACAACTCTGTGGCAGTCAGGAAGTTCGCTCGCAACAGCTCCAGCCATTCCCTTGGAGAAAGCCCAACACTCACAGAGCAAAACTGGACCCAGGTGTGGAAATGAGTCTGTCATGAATTGCCAGGCTTCAGTACACGCACTCTTTGGAGCCATGGCTTGGGTATCGTGCAATCTGGTCACAGCTGGGAAAGGACCTGGTGCTGCCTTTTTGTATGTGTTTTTATCTTCTTGCTCTGAATCAAGGAAACTGCAAAGTGGAAACACAGAAACAAAGAGAGGAAATGGAAAAGCCAGACTGGCACACCATTCTCTCTGTGGGTTCTCCCTGCAGTGAGCTCCAGCTTAACCAGGATGGAGCTAGGGAGAAGGCAAGATGCCCCAAAAGAGCTTCTGCTATTTAGGGGTTGTTTATATGCTGGAATGTCCCAGAAAGACTATCCCCTGTTACTTTTCACTTATGGTAATAATGGGCAATGAATTTCCCTCCCTTCCTCCCTTTCTTCCTCCCTCCCTCCATTTCTCCCTTCAGTCCTTCCCTCCCTCCTTCCCTATCTTTTTTTTTCTTTTTAGATTTCTCATCACTGTTCATTGTAAAACTTAGTAAGATACAGAACCGTGTCCATGATTGAATGTTCTGAAAACTGACCAGATGGGGTCATTCTTCTGACACCTAACTAACCCAGAGTCCAGAAGCCAGTGGGGAAAAGCACTCAGGGCACATAAAATTGCTCCAAGAATGTCATTCTCTGTAATCCTGGCTGCTGAAACTGCCTGCTGTAATCCGAAACCAGTTTGATCTAATGGCTACTGAAACAATGGCTGTGATTCTAAGAATAGTTTTACCCACCACTTTCATCATTCGCCACTCAGAGCAAGCCAGCTCCCCAGAACCTTACTAGTGCCAATGAATTTTCTAGAAAAACAATAACACACCACTTCATCTTTTCATAAAACTTCCAACCTCCTCTTTGTTCTTCAAACATACCAAAGACCACTTGGTCTGTGGGGTCTGTGTGTATGCCCTGAATTGCAATGCTTGAATTTTGAAATGTTCAATTTAGATATTCATCTCTACACATTTTATTTGACTTACAATGTGACAGATATCCGCACAGCTCATGGACAAAAAATAAAACTCTTCTTCTCTGCTATTCACCACTTCACATTTCACACCAAATGTGTGCGTCTTTCTTTTAAATTAAGCAATTTTCCAACTTTTGAGACACCAATTGAGTATCCTTCAATTCAATTATGATGCTACCCACCCAGAGCTAGGGCAGGCCCCAAAGGTTAAGGGCTTAGTCCCACAAGACTGCCTCCTATTTCAGAAATGAGTTGAAAGTCCCAGGTTGTGAACTGTGTTTCTGACCAATTGGCTATAAATTAGGGTTTCTCATGACTCCCTTCTTAGGTCTGATAATTTGTAAGAACAGCTCACAGAATTCAGATAGAGTGCTTTATTTACTATTACGGATTTATTACAAAGGATATTCTAAAGGACACAACTGAACAGCCAGAAAAAGAGATGCATAGGGCAAAGTATGGGAGAGGGGCAGGGAGCTTCCAGGCTCTCTCTGGGCATGCCACCCTCCCAGCACCTCTTGTATTCACCAAGCCAGGAGTCCTCCAAACTCCATTGATTAGGGTTTTGGGGAGGTTCCAATATGTAGGCATGATTGATTAAACCATAGGCCATTGGTGGTTGAATTCAATCTCCATTCCTTCTCCCTGCCCTCAGAGGTGGGGTAGCAGGTATAAGGGCAGAAATTTCTAATTTTCTAATTACATTGTTGGTTGCTCTAGCAGTCAGCCCTCATCCTGAAGATATCTAGGGGCTTTCAGTCACCAGTCATATCATTAATATAAACAAAAAGACACTCTTACCACTCTAGAGATTCTAAGGGTTTTAGAAGTTCTGGCATCAGAAACCTGAGACTAAGACCAAAAATAACAAAAGATACTCCCATCTCTCCATCACTAAGGAAGTTATGAGAGTTTACAAGCTCTGTGCCAGGAACCAGGGGCAGAGATCAAACAGGTATTTCTTATTATGCTACATGAACATTCATAAAAGCCATTTTAACCATGAAAGATGTAAGACATGTGACTCAGAATATCTTAAGGATATGAGGAGTTCTGAATTTTGTCTTTTATTCTGTTTATGCTAATGTGCATACTTAAGTCTATGTGCGCACACACACACACACACACACACATATGAACGTTCAAAAATATTTCTGAGTCTTGGAGAATCATAGCAAGACTGGGTTCTCAGAAAATTCAGTATTTTATTTTTATTTTCAGTTGTTTGTAGGCACATAGGTATTTATTTATTTTGAGACAGAGTTTCGCACTTGTTGCCTAGGCTGGAGTGCAATGGCGCGATCTCAGCTCACTGCAACCTCCACCTCCCGGGTTCAAGAGATTCTCCTGCCTCAACTTCCCGAGTAGCTGGGATTACAGGCACATGCCACCATGCCCGGCTAATTTTGTATTTTTAGTATAGACGCAGTTTCTCCATGTTGGTCAGGATGGTCTCAAACTCTTGACCTCAGGTGATTCGCCAGCCTCGGCCTCCCAAAGTGCTGGTGGGTCCGGAATTTGTCGGTTCTTGGTCTCACTGACTTCAAGAATGAAGTCACGGACTCTCATGGTGAGTGTTACAGTTCTTAAAGATGGTGTGTCCAGAGTCTGTTCCTTCAGATGTTCGGATGTGTCTGGAGTTTCTTCCTTCTGGTTGGTTTGTGGTCTCACTGACTTCAGCAGTGAAGCGCAGACCTTCACAGGGAGGGTTACAGCTCTTAAAAGCGGCACATCTGTAGTTGTTCGTTCCTTCCGGTGGGTTTGGGGTCTAGCTGGCCTCAGGAGAGAAGCTGCAGACCTTGGCAGTGAGTGTTACAGCTCATAAAGGTGGCATGAATCCAGAGTCAGCAGCAGCAAGATTTATTGCCAAGAGCAGAAGAACAAAGCTTCCACAGCCTCAAAATGGACCTGAGCAGGTTGCCACTACAGGCAGTAGGGGGTGGCCTGCTTTTATTCCCTCATCTGGCCCCACCCACATCCTGCTGATTGGTCCATTTTGCAGAGAGCTGATTGGTCTGTTTTGACAGAGTGCTGGTTGGTGCATTTACAATCCTTTAGCTAGACACAGAGTGCTGATTGCTGTGTTTGCAATCCTTTAGCTAGACAGCAAAGTTCTCCAAGTCCCCACCAGATTACCTAGACACAGTGCTGATTGGTGCCGTTTGCAAACCTTTAGCTACACACAGAGTGCTGATTGGCATGTTTACAAACCTTTAGCTAGATACAGAGTGCTGATTGGTGCGTTTACAACCCTTTAGCTATAGGAAGAGTTCTCCAAGTCCCCACCCGGCCCAGAAGCCCTGCTGGCTTCACCTCTCACTGGCATTCACCACCGGACTTTGCAACACCTAGCCAGGGGAATTCTGGCAGCCCAGAGGGAGCTCGTCCCCTCATCAAGCGCACGAGGCAGCTGTTGGCCCGCTGAGCCCACGCCCACCCGGAACCCATGCCAGCCCAGGAGCGCACCGGGTGCAGCCCCGGCTCCTGCCCGTGCCTCTCCCTTCACACTTCCTGTGAGCAGAGGGAGCCGGCTCCGGCCTCAGCCAGCCCCTGAGAGGGGCCTTCACAGCACAGCAGCAGGCTGAAGGGCTCCTCAAGCGTGGCCAGAGAGGACTCCAAGGCCGAGGAGGCGCTGAGAGCCAGCGAGGGCTGCTAGCACGTTGTCACCTCTCACTGGGATTACTGATGTGAGCCACTGTGCCTGTCTGGTATTTATATTTATTGGGTACATGAGATATTTTGGTACAGGCATGTAATTTATAATAATCACATCATGGAAAATTGGGTATTCATCTCCTCAAGTAGTAATCCTTTGTGTTACAAACAATCCAATTACGCTCTTTTGTTTTAAAATGTACAATTGAATTATGATTGACTATAGTTCCTGTGTTGTGCTATCAAATACTATGTCTCAGTTATTTTATTTATTTTTTTGAGATGGAGTCTCGCTCTATTGCCCAGGCTAGAGTGCAATGGCATGATCTCAGCTCACCGCAACTTCTGCCTCCCAGGTTCAAGCGATTCTCCTGCCTCAGCCTCCTGTAAAGTAGCTGGGATTACAGGCACACACAACCATGCCTAGCTAATTATTTTGTATTTTTAATACAGACAGGGTTTCACCATGTTGGCCAGGCCAGTCTTGAACTCCTGACCTCAAGTGATCCAACTACCTCAGCCTCCCAAATTGCTGGGATTACAGCCATGAGCCACCACGTCCAGCCTTACTTATTCTTTCTAACTAATTTTTTTTGTACACATTAGACATCACCACCTTTCCCCACCCACCCACTGCCCTTTCTCTGGTAACCCTCCTTCTGTTCTCTAGCTCTGTGAGTTCAATTGTTTTGAGAAAAATCAGTATTTTGATATATTAGATTTTATTTCTGAAACCATCCTCATAAAATTAATAAAACTAAATTAGTAGGTTTTTAACAAAAGCATAAGATTTGACTAGAAGCATAGCAGCTTGCCCTGTAGCCTGCTTCCTTATAGCTGTTTACTGCTTAGAAATCACCTGGCCCCTGTTACAAGGTCCTAAGTTCTATAGATAACATATTTAACATTAAGGAACCTCAGATTTTCATTTTGAGATATTTCCAGATCCTGCATTCCAATGGGTTCACTGACACCAGCCAATCTGAAGACTCTCTCTGAGGAACTGACCCAGTGCAAGAATGTAGCTTCTATATCCTTACGATTTCATTCCCCACACCCTAACCAATCAGTTACTCCCAGCTCATCAGCCCCTTACTCATCAAAATTCCCTAAAAAACCCCAGCCCAAAACTTCTCAGGGAAGCAGATTTGAGGTTACCGCCCACCTCCTCATTTGGCTGCCATATGATCATTAAACTCTCTGCTGCAGCTCTCCTTATTTTGGTGTATTGGTTTGTTATGTAATGGGCAATGGAAACTGGTGGTCCTATAAAATTTCTTTACTGAAAACGATCTGGTATTTTTTTCTGCTTTTTAAGTAGGTACAGCATAATGGAAAACTTGGCTTTTTACTTACAATGTGACCTTCAGCCAATGACAGATTTTAGTAATTGCTTTTGACTTACTAAATAATTCCCTTCTGGGCTAAAGTTTATGTAGCACATCTGTATCTAAAATAATACCAGAGAAAAACATGGCCTCAATATAAGAAGCTGGGGGAAGGTCAAAACGTCATTGGCCATGGAGGAGACTCCCACTTGACTAGATCATCCTTGTACAAGAACAGATGCTCAGAGGAGCTGAAAATTGGTCAGTCTGGTAAAAAGTAAAGCATCATGGTGATAAAGTGGTGTTTTCTGGGGGTTTGTGTGTTCACTGGGGTTATTTTCTAGTAATATTTTGTTATAGAAAGGTACAGTGCAAATTCACCAAAATCCTTACCTTCTTATGTTAGGCACAGTATTATATACTCTTGAGTCTGGCATGAGTATCTTTAATTTTTGCCCCACTCTGTGGTCAACAGACACATCTATCCTAACTTTTCTTTAATAAAAACAGTAATAGTAAAAGTGTATGCTTCATTCCTCTCAAGTAGGTTCTATTCTTATCCTCCTTTAAGGCATGAGAAACCCAAGGCAAAGAGAGGCCAAGTAACTTGCCCAAAGCCAAGCACTGGTAGGGGGTTGTATTAGTCCATTCTCACACTACTATAAAGACATACCTGAGACTGGGTAATTTGTAAAGAAAAGAAGTTTAATCAGCTCATGGTTCTGTGGGTAGTACCAGCTTCTGCTTCTGGGGAGGCCTCAGGAAACTTACAATCATGGCAAAAGGCCAAGGGGAAGCAGGCACATCTTCACATGGCTTGCAGGAGAGACAGAGATAGAGAATAGGGAGGTGCTACACACTTTCAACAACCAGATCTTGTGAGAACTCTCTCACAAGAACAGCAAGGGGGAAGTCTGCTCCCATGTTTCAATCATCTCCCAGAAAAGTGAAAAATAACTCCAAAATCTGGAAAGGAAAATGAAACCAGTAAGCCTGTGTGGCTGGGGCTGGCTAGGAACTGGAAGGTGAGTCCCTAATACAAGAGAGAGTGAGTGAGTATGTTTCTTTGGTTCACTTTCCTACTGGAGAAACGTACAATTTAGGCCATGGGAGAGCATAACGACCCTCTCAACCCCTTAATTGAGAGCACCTGGAAGACTGTGAAATATAGAGAGAGCACCTGGAAGACTGTGAAAATGAACTGTTTCAGGGAGGGAACACACTCTTGGCCCCATTCCCTTTCTGAGATTCTAGTGGTGACAGCAAGAACCTATTGTCAATTGTATTAGCCTATGCTCACACTGCTATAAAGACATACGTGAGACTGGGTAACTTATGGAGAGTAGAGATTCAGTTCACTCACAGTTCCACAGGCTGTACAGAAGGCATGGCTGGGGAGGCCTCAGGAAACTTACAATCATGGTAGAAGGTAAAGGGGAGGCAGGCACAAGCTTCAGATGGCAGAGGAGAAGAGAGAGCTAAGGAGGAAGTGCTACACACTTTTAAACCATCAGATCTCAAAAGAACTCATTGACTATCATGAGAACAGCAAGGGGGAAATTTGCCCCCATGATCCAATCATCTCTCACTAGGTCCCTCACTCAACATTTGGAATTACAATTCAGCATGAGATTTGGGTGGGGACATAGAGCCGAACTATATAATTCTGCCCCAGTGTCAGAGGTGTGTGTACCAGAGCAACTCCATCTTGAATAGAGGCTGGGTAAAATGAGGCTAAGACATACTGGGCTACATTCCCTGGTGGTTAAGGCATCCTAAGCCATAAGATGAAATAGGAGGTCAGCACAAGATAAAGTTCATAGAGACCTTGCTGATAAAACAGGTTGCAGTAGCCTGCTAAAACCCACCAAAACCAAGATGGCAACAAGAGTGACATCTGATTGTCCTCACTGCTATACTCCCACCAGTGCCATGACAGTTTACAAATGCCATGGCAATGTCAGAAAGTTACTCTATATGGTCTAGAAAGGGAAAACATGAATGATCCACCCCTAGTTTAGCATATCATCAAGAAATAACTATAAAAATGGGCAACCAGTAGTCCTTGGGGTTGCTCTGTCTATGGAGTAGCCATTCTTTTATTCCTTCACTTTCTTAATAAACTTGCTTTCACTGTACTCCATGGATTCACCCTGAATTCTTTCTTGTGCAAGATTCAAGAACCCTCTCTTGGGGTCTCGATTTGGACCCCTTTTTGGTAACACCAGCCCCTTCCAAATTTCATTTCCTTTTCACATTTCAAAACAAAATCATGCCTTACCAACAGTCCCTCAAAGTCTTAAGTCATTCCAGTATTAACCCAAAAATCCAAGCCCAAAGTCTCATCTGAGACAAGCCAAGTCCCTTCTGTCTATGAACCTGTAAAATCAAAAACAAGTTTAGTTACTTCCAACATACAATGGGTGTAAAGGCATTGGGTAAATGTTCCAATTTCAAAGGGCAGAAATTGGCCAAAACAAAGAGGTTACAGGCCCCATGCAAGTCTGAAACCTAGCAGGGCCGTCATTAAATATTAAAGCTCCAAAATTATCTCCTTTGATTCCATGTCTCATATCCAGACAATACTGATGCAAGAGGTGGGCTCCCAAGATGTTGGGAAACTCTGTCCCTGTGGTTCTGCAGGGGTACAACCCCCATGGCTACTTTCACAGGCTGGTGTTCAGTGTCTATGGCTTTTCCATTCTGGGGTGTGGAGAATGGTGGCCCTCTTCTCACAGCTCCAGTAGACAGTGCCCCAGTGAGGACTCTGTGTGGGGGCTGCAACCACATATTTCCCCTCCTCACTGCCCTAGTAGAGATTCTCCATAAGAGCTCTGCTCTTGCAGTAGACTTCTGCCTGAACATCCAGGTGTTTCCATACATCCTATGAAATCTAGGCAGAGACTTCCAAACATCAGCTCTTGCCCTCTGTGCACCTGCAAGCTTAACACCATGTGGAAGCCTTAGTGGCTTTCAGCTTAGTGGCTTACACCCTTGGAACAGCAGCATGAGCTGTATGTTGGCCCATTTTAGCCACAGGTGGAGTGTCTGGGACACAGGGCGCCATATCCTGAAGTTGTGCAGAGCAGTGGGTCCCTGGACTTGGCTCACAAAACCATTTTTCCCTCCTAGGCCTCTGGGCCTGTGATGGGAGGGGCTGCTGAGAAGGTTTCTGAAATGACTTTGAGGCATTTTCCCCATTGTCTTGAGTATTAACATTTGGCTCCTCTTTACTTTTGCAAATTTCTGCAGCTGGCTTGAATTCCTTCATAGAAAATATGTTCTTTTCTACCACATGGTCTGGCTGCAAATATTCCAAACTTTTGCACTCTGCTTCCCTTTTAAATATAAGTTCCAGCCTCAGATTATCTCTTTGTGCATGCATATGAGCCTATGCTGTTAGCAGAAGCCAGGTCACATCTTGAATGCTTTGCTGCTTAGAAATTTCTTCTGTCAGATTACCCTAAATCATCTCTCTCAAGTTCAAAGTTCCACAGATCCCTAGAGCAGGGGTACAATGCAGCCAGTCCCTTTGCTAAAGCATAGCAACAGTGACCTTTACTCCAGTTCCCAATAAGTTCCTCATCTCCATCTGAGACTTCTTCAGCCTGGACTTCATTGTCCATCTCACTATCAGCATTTTGGTTACAATCATTCAACAAGTCTCTAGGAAGTTCCAAACTTTCCTTCATTTTCTTGTTTTCTTCTGAACCCTCCAAACTGTTCCAACCTCTGCCCATTACACAGTTCCAATGTTGCTTCCACATTTTCAGGTATCTTTATAGCAATACTCTACTTGTCTAGTACAAATTTTCTTTATTAATCCATTCTCACACTGCTATAAAAACATACCTGACACTGAGTATAAAGAAAAAAGTTTTAATTGGCTATGGCTCTGTGGGTTGTACAGGCTTCTGCTTCTGGGAAGTCCTCAGGAAACTTACAATCATGAAGGAAGGTGAAGGGGAAGTAAGCACATCTTCACATGGCCAGCAGAAGAGAGATTGAGAGAGAAGGGGAAGGTGCTATACACTTTCAGACAACCAGATCTCATGAGAACTCTATCACAAGAACAGCAAGGGGGATGTTCTTCCCCATGATTCAATCACCTCCCACCAGGCTCCTCCTCCAACACCGGGAATTACAATTCAACATGAGATTTGGGTGGAGACACAGAGTCAAACCATAGCAGTGGGAATGCCAGGATTTAAAGCTATTAGTCAGCCTTGAGCACCTGATTTCTTACCCACAACGTCTTGCTGTCTTTGTACCTTGATTTCAAATCAAATTATGGAAGGAATTCTATTTAAGTCATCCTTCAAGTGAACATAATTTTGGTTCTACTATATTGAAATTTTCATGTTGAAAGGCAGATTAATTTTTTTTTAAGAGACGAGGTCTCATGCTGTTGTCCAGGCTGATCTCCAACACCTGGCCTCAAACAATCTTGCCTAGACCTCCCAAAGTGCTGGGATTACAGATATAAACCACTGCACATGGCCTAAAATGTTAAATAAATAGAAACAAATTATACCTTAATTATCTTAAATATGTCACTTCCTTGCTTGAAAATCTTTAGTGGCTTCTCAAGTGATTAATAGAACAAATCAGTTAAAATAAGGAATCATAGAAATGCTGTGTAAACACCCTAATATTTTATATTTGATGTGAAACATGGGTAGCCACATGTGCTAGGAGCCAGGGCTCAGTCTTGAGCATGAGTCCTCTGGTGGAGTTCAAAGGTGCCTCCTTATCTAACCACACTCAGACTTCATCATCTTATGATCTGTGGTTTCAACTGCTTTAAAGTGGAATAAACCTTTAAAGATACCTGTAAAGCAATCTAAGCCCAGAATGCTTCTGGAGTTTTATTTTTATTTATTATTATTTTAAAATATATTGGAGATGGGTCTTGCTATGTTGTTCAGGCTGGTGTTGAACTCCTGGGCTCAAGCGATTTGGCTCAAGCAATTCTCCTGCCTTGGCTTCCCAAGTGCTAGGATTACAGGCGTGAATCACTGCACCAGGCCTCCTTCTGGAATTTTAGTTATTTTCTCCAATTAAAAAAATAACTTTCTCATTCACAGTTAATTTGACATCAATTATTTTAGGTAATCACTTTTATCAAGTATCTCCAAAGCATTGTACTTAATTATCACAGAAACTGTTCTTCGATCATTTCCTCTACATTCATATTTTATCAATTTACATAGCATTAAATTACATTATGTAATTCCAGTTACAAATACAGAAGGCACAACAGGCTTAGGAGCAAAGGCAATGGATTATTGGTAAGCCTTTAAGCCTTTTATTCAGATAATGGGATCGGAAATGCCAGGAGCTGTGGAGAAGGGCTGACTACTCTCCCAAGCTCAGGCACAGAAGGCATCAGTGAAAAAGTTCTACAGACAGAATGAGAAGCATTAATTATCTAAGGGATGAACTGATTGGGCATCCATTAAAAGAGCTTCTGCTGTACAGATTCCTCTATCTGGCATTCACAGTCCTCAGTTATGACCTAAACTCTCCTTTCTAGCCCCCATCTCCTACTACTCCCCTACATGTGTCTCATGAACCATCGATGAAGTCCTTATGAACTCCTTCCCTTCCAGAAGTATCCATACTTCCCTGTGTCATAAGATACCTTGTTCAAAACCCTCCCTTCTGGGTTCAAGGTATCCCTGACCAAAACTTCACTGTGTTACGATAATCCCTGAAGACACCAACGAGTTTCTTGGGAAGAGACAAAGAATCCTTGGATAAAGATTTTGGATGGTTTGTTTGCACTGTTAGGCTATTTCTGTATATTGATTTGCATAAGAATACACACAATGTCATTTGTAACTTTAAGGTGAGCTGAGAGTATATACAGCTGTCCCTCTATCTATCGAGGGGATTTTTAGACTGTCTTCTTTCTGCATGGTAAGCCACAAAATATTAATTTGAAAATTCTATTCTGTATTTCTATAACATCATCAAACTCCTTGTGCTCTGAAACTCTCAGGGTTAGCTTGCTTCTGCTCATTTGTCTATACTATCTTTCCACTGGAATATCCTCACTAGCATATGTTCCTGTTAAAAACCTATCAATTCTTCAGCTCTCTCCAGAGAGAACAATGAAACAATGAGAAAGTATATAAAACACAAACCCACATATATATCACTCAGTTTCCCAAAGGGTCACCAAAGAACTTAAAAAATTAAAAATAAGTGTAAAACAGGAAAAAATGAAAGAAAAACAAGGTTGCTGGGGAATACGTATGTTTGAGTATTGGAGTCCATCTCTTATCTCCGTAGCGTAATTAATTTGGTTTCTGTTTTTTCCTAATTTAAAAGGCAAAAAGAATATGTATTCTTTTATCTGATAAAAGAAAGTAAGCTTGCTTACCTTCAAACTAATTCATTCCTGATACAAAGTTCAAGCCATATCTAACTACATGTTATCATCTATAGTAAATGGGCACAGAATAGAAGCCTCAGGGGACTTCATTTTGCTGAGGTAAATTCTTAGGGCCCTTATTAGAAATCTCTGGACATCTTTTTGGATTATATCCAGGCTATCTCATTTCATCTATCATTTCCTGAGGACTTTCTGATAGATGATCTCATGCCAGCACTATTGGCATTTCAGAGACTGGGAGGCATAATGGAAAGTGAATGCATACCAAGTAGTAGATTATCTGCTCCACCACTTAACAGATGGCTGATTTTGTCAGAATATTTCTCTAATTTTTCATTTCCACATCTATAAAATAGGTACAATAATTGGTAAAATATAAGTGAAAAATATCTATTGCAGTGCTTGACACATATTAGGTGGCAATAAATGGTAACATTATCATTAGTTTTCTGGGAAACAAAACCAAATAAAAACAAAGAAACAGTCAAAAAATCAAAAAACTCTAGAACATCAACAGCTAAAGCTCTCCTCTGTGGCTTCTTTTCCTCTCATTTAAAAATGCACAGATCTCCTTAGTTCTGCAGAAACCTTTGTTTCAGTGTAGTATACCTTCAATCTACTAATTTATTTCCGACCGGCCTTTTAATGCTATTTCCTTACCACTTGCTCTCTCATTAACACTTCAAAATTTGGCTTTCCTGAAACTTCATTTTCATTCGATTGAAGCTTCAAGATTCCAGTGACTTCCTTAGTGTTAACTCTGCAGCATTTGGCAATCTTAAGAGATCTTGAGATTTTCCCATTCCTTGATTCCACACTATTTTATTGTCTTCCTACTTTACTTCTCTCTTCTTCAGTCAATTTCTCCTACCTCTCCTGGGTCACAGTGGTGGTTATTGGCCAAGGAGTTAGCCTTTTTTTTTCTTCTAATTTTTATTTTTAGTTCTGGGGTACATGTGTAAGATGTGCAGGTTTGCTATATAGGTAAACATGTGCCATGGTGATTTGCTGTACCTATCAATCCATCACCTAGGTATTAAGCCCAGCATGTATTAGTATTTTCCCTAATGCTCTCACTTCCCCCATCCCACCCCCTGACAGGCCCAAGTGTGTGTTGTTCCCCTCCCTGTGTCCATTTGTTCTCATTATTCAACTCCCACTTATTGGTAGTTTTGCAGACAAGGTACATTTGAGCATCTAAAAGGCATCTTAGACTCAACATCCTGAAGCATATCATTTTTCCCAAATAAAATCTCCCTGGGCAAGTTTCAAACCTTTGAATTTTGTTTCCTGCTTATCTCCCCACAAAGATGTGTCAATTCTTCCTTTCTTATATAACTCAATATGCGTCAATTTCCTCTACAATCTCTACTACTATCACTCATTCTTGCATTCTCGAATTATTATAATTTTCTAAACTCCAGTTTTCTCCCATCTCACACTATTCTCAAACTACCACCAAGTTATTATTCTTAAATAAACCCTCTCATCAAACTCATCAAATTACTGCTCAACACAAAATCATACGTGATTTCCTAAGAAGAGAAAATCCACCTTAGTTTGGCATTCCAGGGTTAGAGTTTTAAAACTGGATTTAATTTGACCTTTCAGACTTGCCTAAAACTAATTCTTAACATTAATATTTATTAAAATAAAATAGTCTACTCATAATTCCTGAAAGCTCATGATATTTTTAGACATTAGTGTCCACTCCTTGCCCTCTCCTACTCCTTAATAAACAAAACCAAAAACAATTCCATGATTTCTTTCTGGCATATCAACTCTTACCTCAATATCGATCCATTTGTTTGTCAAAGTTCATGTTCAACTCCAGGAATAGAGCATGTGACCCAAGCTTGGCCAATCAGTGCATCATATTTTTCTGGTTACAGTAATTTTCTGTCCAAAAATGGACATATGATCCATATTTGTTCAATTCAAATTAATCTAGGACTTATGAGGATGTTCTTGAGAAAAGTGTCAGACTAGGATCAACTAGTCTGCAGTAACAAATATGAAAGCTCAATGGCTTAACCAAATACGTTTTTTGCTCATGTCACAGTCTGATGGGTTAGAGGATCCCCTTTGGGGCTCTCCTCTAAATGGTGAGTCAGTGATCCAGCACCCTGTACACTGCCATCTTAAACAAGGGATGCAAAAGAGGGATGAGTATATGATGGCACGTGGCCAGGTTTTGTTTATGCCCATCGGGTAAAACCCAGGCACATGGCTTCAACCTAGTTCCAAGAGAGATGGGAAATACTGTCTTTCTATGTGTCTAGGAAGAGGAGAGGAAAATGAAATAAGATATGATAAATACATAGGATTGTTTCAGTTACATGGGTGGGGTGGGGTAGTATAGAAAAAAGTAAAGTTGTAGAGTCACTTAAAGACATCAAAACATCAGGATTAATCTTTTATTTCTACAAACATCCAATATATGGCTCCCCCCCAAGAAAGGTACAGTAGACTCAGAAAGAATCACAAGCACATCCGTGTCCACTCGACATATTCAGTGGTTCAATTCCTAGTGAGATGGAACATGGACCCCTTTCTGGGGCCTGCTGGCCCTCCTTCCTAAGCATGGAAATTAAAACAAATAAAAACTTTGAATCCCTTCAAAATAAATTCCAGGCACCTAGCTAGTTCTGCAACCAGCAATTAGAAAAGTGAATAAGTAACTTGGTAAGCAAAAAGGTAATCACAGCATAAACAATAGTCATCTAACAGCAAGTTAGAGCCACAAGATGTTTGGTTTCCTGTAAAAACTAAAGATAATATCTTAACATACGTCCTTGAGTTGCTTTTCAGAAACCAGGACCACCACCAGATGGAAAATGGAAACTACCAACCACTGTAATATAGACCTCAGAGAGACTGAGACCAGAAAATGGAAAAAGAATTCCAGAAATTCCTTAGCCCCTAACTCACTTTGGTAACCCCTTTATACCTCCTTTATAAACACTTACTTGTAAGTCACTGGGGAGCTCAGGTCTTAAGCACTGACCACCTGTTCTCCTTGTTTGGAGCACTACAATAAACACCTTGCCTTCTCTGGCTACAAATCCCTGTGTCAGTATTTGGTTTTGCTGTGTGCTGTGCGAGCAGAGTCCCAGGTTCAGTTTGATAACACCAGGGATGTAAAACTCTCCACAATGAAATTCTGATCCATTTCCTTATTTTTCCTTTCATCCACACTCAGCAACCTGCCTTATTGCAGACTGTCTAAAAAAGGGAGAAGCCAAAGAGAGAAGTACAGAGGAAAAGGGGAGAATGAAAAAGAGCAGGAATAAGAAGAGATGGGGACATACAGGGAGAGAGAGGGGAGAGGAGGGAGAAAAAGGTCATAGTGGTAAGACCTATGACATTTGTGTTTTGAGGTTTTAGATAAACTATTTAAAATTCAAGCAGCAATTCATTAATTCTGCACTTCTTGCAAAGACTGTGGCCTCACACACATAGCGAAGCATAGTTGGTCCTGCTAACTAACAGTAATAGACCCCCAACCTTTGCGAAATGATTTGCATGATTCCAGGACACATCCCTGCTGGAAACATACTCTCTTCTCCTTGGCTTCTTTCACTATATCCTACCCTCTTCAGTGTCTGCAATCGCCTGCCATAGTGTCCTTTTCGGTTTTGGTCCTTGGGAAAAGTAATATGTATCTGGCGTAATATTTTTTGAAATATTTGTTCTTTGCATTCTCTTGTACAGACTGCCCACCCACCTCATTTTTCTAGAGGCATCTATGGCCTAACAGAGGGTTAGTACTGTTCCAGCAGGAATGCAAAGAAAACAGAAGCACTAATGAAGACAGTCAAGTAAAAAGGGCTTCTCGGAGAATCTCCAACCAGCCTGTGTACTTGGAGGATGAGTGGGGCCTTGGGAAGTTCGTTCTGTTTGCAGCGGGGAGGAGCCTGGTCTCTCCTGTTCCTGTGTGGGAATCTGGGATTCAGTCTGTGAGATGTGGGCCTATTAACAGGAACCCCTGTTGCTTTGCTGAGAGTCTTTTTTTTTTTTTCTAGTTTCCTGGTCATGTGACAAGAAACCAGTTTTTAGCTGAACTGAGGAGAAAGTCATATAATACTAATATTCAGTTTATCATATCTAATAGGGATTTATGTGGAAGACAATAGTTGCCAAAGCCAGGCTTTGTTGAAGGAGATCGAATTTTCTAAATTCACTTAGCTCCCAGATGGAAATTCTTCTGGGGGCAGAGAAAATACTTTCCATTTGTGCCTTATAGGTCATGAGACTTACTGCCCTAGGGATGTGGCAGGCCAGGTCTCACTCATGCAGGCCTCCATAACAACTGGGTCAGTACTGACTGAGTGTTTAAGTTAAATGCTAAAAGCTAAAAAAAGCCGGTGCCCTTATGCAAAGGCTGGAATGTAACAAAAGCCCACCAAGAGTTTTGCTTAGGCCCTTCCCAGGCCTTAAAACACGATGAAATAATGAAGGAATTATTAACAGGACCAATTTAGGATTAAACAAGTTTTATTGTGGGTCTGAAGAAACTCCTCAGGCCTCCATTAACAAGTTTACTGGGGGTCTGTAGAAACTCTCCAAACCTCCATGATTTAGCCGGAGACAAGATAAGGGTAATCACCCCAGCACCTGGACCCATTTAGATTAAGTAAATTTACTGAGGCTCCAGGGGAAGGTCTTGGTCTTCAGGACTCAGACCTTAGTTATAGACTAAAAGAAGTTAATCACGTATGTCTTTAGATGAATGCACACTAACACATAGACATATAGCTTAGAATGTATGTAAGCTCTGGAAAAATTTGTAATTTTGAGTTGGTCTGGCGATAATTTCCAGGCCTTCTCCCGGCAGCCAGTTACAGAAATAAAAACTCTCTTTCTCTCCAGTTCATCGGCATCTCATTATTGGGCCACCAGAAATAGCAGCCCCCCCCTCAGTTTGGTCCAGGAACAGAGATAGAGAAAGATACTCACACATTAAACAACTTCCTGTCTATTATGTGCTGGGCATTGTTCTAAGTGTTAGGAATACAGCAAGTAAATAAAAGAGGCAAACATTCTTTGTTTAGGAACATGCATGCAGTGGTGTGTTGGTAAAGGTTTAAAACTGGCCCTATGGAGAAAAGGGCTCTGCTGTGTAGTACTTGCTAAGTTTATGTTGTGAATATTCCCACCATGGTTGATTTCAAGTTATCAACATGATTTCACCAAATGGAGTTCAGAAGGGATGTACACACTTGGTTCTCTTGAACTAGTATGAGCTGGTTATAGTACACAGATGCCTATATAAGTGATAGAACTGTGTGTGTGTGTGTGTGTGTGTGTG
>NW_012116044.1:1247119-1349621 GCF_000951035.1 Colobus angolensis palliatus | reverse complement strand
GAGAGAGAGAGAGAGAGAGAGAGAGAGAGAGAGAGAGAGGCAGAGAGAAAGAGAGAGAAATAATGTAAAATTCAGGATAATAATTACTTCTAGAGGAGAGGTGGAGGAGCAGGATGATGGCAAGCACAGAGATAGGTATAAGTTACTGGTAATGTTTTAGTTTCTGGACTGGGTGGTGATTTCATCATGTTCATTATGTTATTTAATTAATAAATGAACCACTGAAAATAAGAGGGACATGCATGAAACCAATGAAAGGAATACATTATGAATGAAAAATTCTGATTAATCCAATTCTCTGTGACTGAGAACCAGGTAAGAAAGTGATATATATCATACAAAATGTCAAAAAGCTCAAAATATCTCTTTAGCTGGAGAAATGGTGGGAAGGAGAAGATCCAGAAGCTGTCAGTAGAGATGGGCACAGGGCAGATAGACAGGTTCTTGCATCCCGACTTAAAAGCCTAAACTGGGCCGGGCACAGTGGCTCACACCTGTAATCCCAGCACTTTGGGAGGCTGAGGTGGGCAGATCACGAGGTCAGCAGTTCGAGATCAGCCTGGCCAATATGGTGAAACCCCGTCTCTACTAAAAATACAAAAAATAGCTGGGCGTGGTGGTGCTCACGTGTAGTCCCAGGTACTCGGGAGGTTGAGGCAGAAGAATCACTTGAACCCGGGAGGCAGAGGTTGCAGTGAGCCGAGATCCACCACACTCCAGCATGGGCAACAGAGTGAGACTCTGTCTCAAAAAAAAAAAAAGAAAAAAAAGCCTAACCTGGTAGCTGCTTTTGAAGCATCAGTACACATGACCCACTTTCTCAGGTGACCCAGAGAGGAGCTGCAGCAATCACGGATTGATGGGGACTCAGCGTGGAGTGTGGGAACAGCGGAGTGTGGGTTCAGTGGTGCAGGCAGTGCCCACAGGTCACTGTGGAATTTGGGGGACTGAATGTTTCTCATGTGCCCCAGTGAGAACACATGGAGGCGCCAAAAGCACTGGTGGACTGGTTTGTCCTGCCCTGGCCAAGACTGTGCCACTAAAGTGGTTGGCCTCACAGGCTTCAGCATGTTGGCCGGCACTTTACACTCAAAATTAGATGAGCTGGCTGCACCTCAGCGGTCACCAGTGCAGGAAACACAAAAAGCAGCTGCGTCACATATTCTTTTCCCCCAAATCTCTGTCCCATCTGTGGAGCAGCAGCCAGAGGAAGAGGAACTCTGAGACCCTGAGCACTTTAAAGAGATGGAGCCATCAACAAAAGAGATTGTTGACCTCATTACCAGGACCAGCTTTGTGGGTGTGTGATCAGAAGTGCCCCACCCTTATTTACACACTCTACTGTCACCATCTTGAAACTCTTAATTTTTGAGCAAGGGGTCATGCATTTTCATTTTTCACTGAGCCCTGCAAGTTATGTAGCCATTTTTGTTTTTTTTATTACAGTGTGCTGAGTTTACTTAGAAACTAACCTAAATATTTAGGGTTGGCCTCCCACGATCTAGAGAATGGAGTAAGTAATGAAGAAATTGAGATGATTTATGGAGACATATAGAATACATTCTGAGCATAGTGGAGCAATCTCACCTTGCCACAAGTACATGAAAGTATTATTGTCCATTAACAACCCATTTGTCTCTTGGATCTCAAGGCTCTTCACCTGCTCTTTTTCTTGACCTCCATTCTCATTACACAGCAGCAACACATCGGCATATGAACTCCCTGGGCCTCATTATGAAATCTCAGAATTTACAATGAATCTCAAGCTATAACCTTCTTATACACATGCCTCTCCCAACCCTCTGCATGCACAGAACTTGTTATTCCACCAGAAACTCTAATCATCCAGCTTCAGTTGTTAGGTCACTCTACTTTTTATTTTTAAGTGTTTATTTATTTATTTATTTGGAGACAAGGTCTCACTCTTCTCACCCAGGCTGGAGTGCAGTGGCACCACCATTGCTCACTGCAGCCTCAAACTCCCAGGCTCAAGCAATCCTCCTGCCTTGGCCTCTCAGGTACATTTGCTCAGTCTTGACCACGTGATATGTCCACAAGAGCCTGGCCTCCATGGTAAGCTGCCCTCACCCTCACATCAGACTGCCAAGGTTCAATGATCCCAGTTGAAGGGGAGAAAAAACAATTTTTCCTCAACCCCCATTAGTTTATAGTTGAGACGAATTCTGCAACAAAAGACATTAACAAGAGAAAAGCAAGCTTATTCATGCATGTGTTGCACATCATGTGAAAAAAAACGTAACTCAAGGCAGTGGCTTAGAGTCTGGCATATGCATTACCTTCAAGAAAGAATAGTACATTTTAGAGAAATGACAAGACAGAAGAAAGTAGTCTCAGGCTTCTAAAAGCAAGAAAACTATGCGAAAGTAAATATAAGGATAAACTAATAGAATCTGCTCAGGTTTCCCTGGTGGCATCTCTAAGCTAATAAAGGTTGTGAAGGAGAATTTATGTCCTGTCTTTAGGTGGGAGGGGGTAGAATAGACAGATATTTTGTCTTTATAATTATCTGTCCTGTTTTTAGGCAAACAGAGGGAAGACAGAGCTCTCCTGCATCTGCTTCTTAATTGCTTTAGTGTAAAAAAGTATTTATGTCAAAGAGGCATATTTTGAGGTGACGTAATTTGGTTTCCTTCAGAGTCAAGGAGGAGACCAAGCCTTGTGCCACTAACATTTTTTTTTTTTTTTACACAATTGTTTTTTTGATTGCTTAAAGATCGAAAGCTTCTTGAAAAGACAGGCCACAGTTTACCCATCTTTGTATTCCTAACACCTAGCATTGCAGCCAGTCCAGAGCAGGAGCTTCAAAACCCTTGTGGAATTGAACTGAATGATCTTCTTTCAATCCTACTCTCTCCCCTTGCCTGTAGCATTCGACCTGCCTTCTAACTTCAGAGAGAAAATCAGACCTGGGACAAGATACACACAACTCCACTCTCCTCCTCTCACACTCTAGGAGCAGGTTTCCCGAAGTTCTATCCTTGGACTTCTGTTCATTCCTTCTCATTCCACCCCTCTCCCCATCATGTCTCCTGTCTCATGGCAACACTGCTGTGACAAGTTTCATCTCTGGGGGGCTCTGGAGACCCTTCAAAACATGGCTTTAGGCTGCTTGTTCAGCCTCACTGCTTGCTCTTCTCCACTCTGGCCAGGCTGCTTTCCCACAAATCTTCACCACTCCTGTGTCTGGGATGCCTTTTCCTCTTTTGACTCCATCCTTTACATCCCATTCTTCATGGCACCAGCACAATGTCAATCTTGATGGTGAAAAATTTAGATGACAGCAAACATATGTTTTCAAAATCTTATGTCTTTTAAATCCTAATTTTTCAAGCATTTAGGGACAAACAGCCAAGAAAAAGAAGAAAATATCAATCTCCTCTTTCTTCTATGTCCTGTGCATCTTTCTCTTAATTTCTGCTCTCCTCCCTTCAAAACACAGACATACACAGACACACAGGCACATACACATAAACACGCACGCGCACACTCAGAGTGGTAACTTTCATGGGTGGAATCCCTGGTGAGAAGGAGATTATTTAGGATTAGGGGAGTTGGGACCCACAGACTTCTCATCTTTCCCCAGCTCTGACTCAATTGCTTTGGGCTCTTCTTACATCTGTAAGAATAAGACAGAGTAGGGAACCGAGTAAGGGATGAGTCAATATTAGAAGTTTAAAGAATTATTTTAAAATGCTGGGAAAGTGACTCCCATAATCCCACAAATTTATGCCGTTGTTCATAGCGACTAGCAGGGAAGGAATCGTCAAATCTTTGGAGCTTGAAGAAAATAATTTTCCCACTTATGCTAGCAAAGAAAATTGCTATTGATTTGTAACACTACAGTTAGAGTTGAGGCAATAATTTCCCTTCTAAACTCTCATAAATGTAGAAACCAGATTTTAGTTTATGAAAACCATAAAAATTTCTGACTAAGCCAGGAGAGAAAAAGAGTGTGTCCAGTAGAGTTTATTATGCGACCAGGTTGAAAATGGGACATTTCAAAAACTGAAAATTATTCTGACCAGGTCGAAAATGGGACATAGGGTATTGGTTAATTTTATGTGTCAAGTTGGCCAGGCTGCGTTACGCAGATATTTAATACCTTATTCTAGATGTTTCTGTATGATAAAAAAGCGTTTTCTAGATAACATTTACATTTAAATTGGTGTATTTTGAGTGAAGTAGATTGCCCTCAATAATGTGGATGTGCCTCATTTAATCAGTGAAAGGCTTTAAGAAGCCTGGTTTCTGAATTCTGTGGGCAGTCGGCCTTCTGACTTAAACCGCAGCATGGGCTGTTCCCTGGGTCTCCAGCCTGATAGCCTCCTTGCAGATTTTGAACTTGCCAGTCCTACAATTACGTGTGGGTCAATTCCTTAAAACCTCTCTTTCTTTCTCAATAGAGATATAGAGAGATGAAGATCAATTGATCTATCTATCTATCTATCTATCTGTCTATCTATCTGTCATCTGTGTATCTGTCATCTATCTACATCCTGTTGGTTCTCTCTCTCTGGAGAACCCTAACTAATTTATTATTCTACATAAGCTTGGAAACTTCCCTGAAGAGTGAATTCACAACATCTCAACACTGACCTTACTTCCATTCTACCTTTAGAAGCAGATCATTCTAATACCTTTACATCCCTTGGAAAAAAATTGTAAGCATTATCTGTGGGCAAGGAGAAAGGGCAAATGAAGCCAATATAAAGTTCATTTTGACAGATATTGTGTAGCACAATATGTGATTTTTTTGTGTGAACTAATTTTAATTACCCTCCCCCCATACAAAAAAAAAAAAAAAAAAGAAAAGGGTGGAGGAGGTAGAGAAGAAAGAAGGGGAAGAGAAGCAGCAGTAGAAGAAGGTGAAATAAACAATCGTTCTTTAAAAAATATGTAAAACAAAAAGTGGCATCCGTCCAGGATGAATCAATAGGTTGGCCAACCCCTTTTCTAGTAAAATGATTTTCAGCTGTAAGAAAAGCAACCACAAAGGGTTTTTTTTTTAATCTTTACTCTCTCTCTTTTTTATAATTTATGATTCGTACACAGTCTATTTTAAAGTCTCATTTAAACTTTCTGTAGTGAATCATCCTCATTGCAGTTTCTTAGGAATGCTAGTGAATCACTCTTTTAAAATGTTTAAAGTACTTAATGTTCCTTAGCATTTAACATTCAATAAATTTGCTGTTACTATTTATGAATGTTTGTAAATATTTTTATAAGATAAACATTTTCCAGAGAATTAAGTATTTAAATGAGATAAGAAAGGATACTGTCTGATTTCTGAAATTCCTGGAAATATATTGAGCTGACAAGATCAGGAAACAGAATAGTATGGTATAAAAAGCCCCAAATTTGAAGTCTAAGTTCTAGTGCTGGCTGTAATTACCTGGGTCATCTTAGGCAAAGCTATTCGATATCTTTGAACCTCAGTCATCATCTTATCTGTAATATCAGAATTTTATTGTGGGCATGAGAGATTATTTTACGTTAGAGTGCTTGCTGCAGAGAGGGACTCATCTGCCTTGGTGTGATTTAGTAGAATCAACAGTGTAACATGTAGCAAAAATGCATAGTGGGAGGAGGTGAGAGAGTCAAGAGGACATTGTCCAGGAGCTCTGGGCTAAAAAGAACCAAGTGACCCCCCTGGGTTGACAGGAAGGTCTAGAATTGGGTTAACAGAGTTTTCCCTCCAACCTAGGCTTGAAGGAGGGGCCTAGAAAGTATAGCCATAGAGCATGGCTGAGCAGGATGAGAACTCACCACATGGCCTAGGTGTCAAGTGTTCTTTCTAATGGCAAAAGGCATAAGAGATCCCTGCAGGTGGGGGCACCTTTGGCCTGCAGAACCAGAACATCCAGGAAACTTGCTTCTAAGGAAGTTCCAGCTCTTTCAGGAAGATTGCCTTGAAAGGGATGGTTTCTGCTATCAAGGAGTGCATGTGTGGATAAAAAATACATACCTCTCTGAATTGTCTGAAGGATAATGTACCTAAAGGGCTTAGCACAGTGCTTCGTATGTAGCAGGCCTCCACTAAATGACAACTCTCATTGTATTTACTGTTACTACCATAATTTTCAAATGGGAGAAGGAGGTGTGGGAAACGAAAGCCCATAGAAAAGGAAGACTCTGTGAATTATTTCTGAGTTACTCTAGAAAGTACTTAAAAATATGGCCGGGCGCGGTGGCTCAAGCCTGTAATCCCAGCACTTTGGGAGGCCGAGACGGGTGGATCACGAGGTCAGGAGATCGAGACCATCCTGGCTAACACGGTGAAACCCCGTCTCTACTAAAAAATACAAAAAACTAGCCGGGCGAGGTGGCGGGCGCCTGTAGTTCCAGCTACTCAGGAGGCTGAGGCAGGAGAATGGCGTGAACCCAGGAGGCGGAGCTTGCAGTGAGCTGAGATCCAGCCACTGCACTCCAGCCTGGGCGACAGAGCGAGACCCCGTCCAAAAAAAAAAAAAAAAAAAAAAAAATACTTGGTGTTCTCTGGATGAGCAGAACATAATCATAAACTGATGTAGCTCAGATAATTCATCTGAATTATCATGTCAGGGGTGGACCAGGGAAGCCTAGAGATGTGAGGCTTCTAGAGCTGCCTGGAGGGGGCTATTGCTACCCTACAGGCCCATGTCCACCAGATGTGGGAGGCCTGAGTAAGTCATGGGTGCTTATGTAAATGAGTAGGTGATTATGTTAAAGCATCAAATCAGCATACATGTATTCATTAATTTGTGTTAAGCAGAAATACTAGGAAGAGGAACTAATAAGTCTCTCCACAGTCCAAGCACTGAGCTTATTTTATACTTGTAACAGTCTTAGATGTATCCTTCCTCCCATTTTCTATATGAGAAGACAGAGGTCTAGAGAGCTTACTTACTGACTTTTCCTAGCTGGGTCTGAAACTGGGATGGAAACCCAGGACAATCAGTCCTCCAAATCCCTGTATTTTCCTCCACACAGTACTTTGATTGTGTAAGCTCCTTTCTGTGCCTTCTCTTTCTTGACAGCATTATTTCCTAAGCATTCCTCTATGCAAGTAATTACTATTTGACATGGTACTTTGCAGTAAAAGTGTCCTCTTGTGGGCACTGACCTATGTTTTCTGAAATGTTTTCCTCATGGTGTTAACTGTTGCTGAGTAGCCTGCTATTTCTCAGGGTGCTGGTGAATTTGGTGATGGCGCATAGCTAAGCAATCGACATGTTTCATGGCTGCAAACCATCTGTGCCTCCAAATAGAAGAAACAAAGGGAAATCAAGTGTACAATACGGTACAGGTGTCAAATGCCAAAATTCAAAATTTCATGTTTTACTGGATGATGGATACTTTTCTAAAACATACGCTTCTTCCTTCACTGTTTCACTTACAGATGGATCATAACTCATACACCACTTAACATTAAGCATATTTCCTGTTCACTATATTGGACTAAGTTTTTTCTGCTTTTAAACAACATATCTAAACTTAATATAACATTAAAATATTTACTATAGTATTGATAATTTCTCTACTCAGTGTACTCTAAAAATGCAACTAAGGAGAAAAAATTAGGTTATAGTTAAATTAGTAAGATTTATATTCTTTTTAAAAATGAAGAAGCTAGTTAAATTTGGATCTTTATATTACTATTTTTCATTAATTCTCATTTCAATGTTACAAGAATTAAAACTAATTCTTGTAACCATTAATTACACAAAGAATTAGAACTAATTCTTGTAACATTAAAATCCTTAAAGGCATTATGTCACTTTAAATATATTCATCTTTAATTAGAGATATTTCCAGTTAACTAAAATTAGGTCATGCCAAATTTCTAAAACACTATGCTCAAAATTTTGGTTGACTTTTGACGTCTCCAAAGCATCTATATACAAAATGAAGAATAATCCTTATCAAAAATTTCAGTTTTTATTCAGAAAACACTCCCACATTTACTGTAGTTCCCAGTGCCCTCTACATGTTCACAAAATAATTACTTTTTGAGAAAAATGTTCGAGGAATGTATGAGTCGTTTTCCAGGCAATCACCCACTCCTTTCTCTGATGGTTAGGAGTTTTAGCATTTCACAAGTAAAAACATCATTTTTTATCATCGATATAAAACCTGGATTTTGAACAATAAGTCCTAAAGCAGCAGAGTGTCATTGGTAAAGAGTGAGATGCTAGAAACCGTTCTGCTGCCTTTCCTTTCAGTGACTTCCCACTGCTTTTGTTCACTGATGTTGTATATACTATAGGGTCCGCCTTCACAACTTTCCACTTGCGTGGAATTCCATCTGTTTAATCAAACTGAAACAAAAGGTAGTGTCAATGTCCCTGTATCTTAAAAGATTTCCTTCCTGATATATTATCTTGTTAACCCATTGCATCATTCAGAAGAATAAATACCCCAGCTCAGCACACAGGAAATGTAACAAGAAAAGGAAATAGACGATATTAAGATACGTACATGTGTATATCAAACACACACATACGCACATATGTGTGTGACACACACATACACATACAATAAATGGAGAGAAATAGAAAGTATATAAATGGCAAATTCTACTTTTTAATGAAATAAGTAAAAAAGTTCTTATGAATAAATTATTAACTAGTTCAAAGTAAATAACTGTGTAGCTTGTAAGTTTTTCTTCACAAAAGATGCAAAATCAAGTGAACTCCCTTCCATCTTAGTGACAACTGGGCAGAGTCCAAACTCCTTAGCACAATATACAATGCCATTTACAACCTGACCCTGTCCAGCTTTTTTAGATTTGTTTCTGTCACTTTGTCTTCCTTCCGTATTTCAGCCAAACTCAACTATATTCCCTTTCTCCTGAATCTCTCAAGCATTTTCAAGCCTCTCTGCATTTGCCTGTGCTGCTCCCTCTGTTCAAAATCCCTGCCTGGCAAACTCCTACCCATTCTTCAATGTCCCTTCTTCTTTCCTTTGCATAGTCACGGTCACAGTACTCTGTGCATGTTTTTGCTATAATAGTCAATGGGCTGGATTGTATTAAAAAAAATTTCCATGTCCTTATCCACTATTAAGAGTGAGTATCTCAGTGACTAGGACTATATCATATTCATCTCATCTCCCCAGGACAGGACACAGTGTCGGTGTAGAGGAGAGACTCAGTAGGTGTTGGTTCAATTAATAAATTAAACAAGAGGATTCCAGAGAGTCAATAAAGGAGAGTGACAAAGTAGAGTGACAGGTGGCTCAGCCTTTAGACAAAGAGACAATGAATTCACCATATTTTTATGAAATTCCCTAGCATGATACTTCATTGCTCCAGCAGAGGTCTTCACTCCTCAGCTAAGAATAGGGGGAAGGTCTGGCAGCTCAGGCATCATGCAGGAGAGAAGCATTCCTCCACAAGAAGATTCAGGTTACAGTAGCACTTCTGGAGGCTTCCTACCCTTCCCTCTCCTACCGTAGCCTGTACTAGTGTCCTTTCACTTCTTTCCAAAAAATAGTCTAGGGAAGAGTACCAGGACCTAGATGATTTCATCAAGTTGGGTTCTGGGCACTCTCCAACAAGCTAGGCTATGGATCTACATGTAGGAGTTTATAGTTTGCAAAGCACTGTCACATAGTCACATATATCACCTCATTTCATCTTATTTCAGGCTAACTTATCTCAGGTCATCAGATGTAGAAGAAATCTTAACTAATAGTCTAAGGCAAGGCACCCTGATAAACCCAGCCTAGAGCAAATAGAGTTAAACTCTATTTGCATGTTGAAACTCACTTTGGAGTGTGAAGATAGATGATGGTGTCCTTGTTATAACCAAATATTAACAAAATATTTTGTTGTTTTAAAAGTAATAGACAATGTAAAAAAATTAAACTATGCAAAAGGCTACAAAATAATATACAAATGTAATCTTCCCTATTCTAATCTCGAGAACCCCATTCTTACCCTGCCAAGGTAACCACCATGAAAACTTTTTTCTATATCCTTCTAGAAATGTTTTCAGTGTATATGCGTGCATACATATACATACATATGGGTTACATAAAAATATTACAAGTATTTATAAGTGTAAATGTATGTGCCTTATGTAAATATATATGTATAAATTATGATCATTAACATATAAAAACATAAAATCACACCTATATGTGTGTAGATATACATATACATACAAGAATTCTATATAAAATCTTATCTATGTGGTGTGTGTATATGTGCAACCATGAACCTAGCACGCTACTGGATATTGAAGAGAATGGTTGCTGGTGGAGGCTGGTGATTGTGTAAAAGGAAAAGATAGTTCTGCACAGATGGAAGCATTATTTCTGATTATATGCCAAAGTTAATGAACTGGATCAGGTACCAGTTTTTTTGTTGGTAAAGCATATAGCTAGCTGTTCACACAGTGCCAGCTTACTTGCTGGGCCCAGGGTGATTTGGTCAGAGAAACTTCTTCCCTAGGAAACTTCGTCTGTGGTTCCCCTTATCTAGTGACATGCAGGAGTTGCTTTGCTGTTACAGCAACCACCTGTAACTGTTTGACTTCCAAGACTGACCTGCTGGTTCCTTCGAAAACAAACCCATTGGAGTGACCAGTGAAGTCATCTATGGTGGTAACTGACTGTTTATTGTCTCCACTTGGCCTCCCTGCCAGTGACTAGAGGGTAAACACAATGTTCCAATCATCTTTGTTGCCCCAGTACAGACTCCACACTTCAATGTGCATTTGTTGAACAGATTCAAAGCTGTAACTGGCACTTCACACAGTATCTCACCTGCAAAGTCTCCACTTTGGAGAGGTAGATGCCCTTTCTTTATGATACGTTATCAAAGGCATCCTCTCTTCTAGACACCATGTGGAAATACATATTGATCTTTAATGCTTCTGGTTTCCTCTTTTACTCTCAAACTGCTTTTGAACTGTCAAACTGAAGCAAGCCATTTGGTGATTTCTATGCTTGGCATCTGGGGTTATGTGGGGTGTGGATGAGGACAGTTGCTTTATATTCTGAAACACTCATGCAGAGCCTGAGTAATCTTTGCTCTTCTGGGGAAGGAATAGCCTAGAGTCTCTTAGGAAGTATGCAGCGCAAAAAGAGAATAAAGCAATGGCAAAACAACAACAGCAACAACAAAATGAAAAGAAAGATAAAAGACTAAGAACTTAAACTCTATAAATTTATGCACACACATTCTTTAATGAATTAGTCGCTAGACTTGAAAGCAGTTCAGCTAGACCGGAATACATCAACAGTCTTAGTTCTATCATGGAGTCTCCAGGGAGGACTGCTAACTCCAGCCTCAGCCTCCTCACCTGTGGCACAGGTTCACTGGGAAAGAGGAATTAACTCAAGACACAGTAGTTGGCATTGACTCTCTGACAAAGTTCCAGGTGGAAGAGTTAGTATATATAGAGAGCGTGTATATAGCGAGCAGAAGTTACAGGGATATGGATTTTGGCTCTATTTAAGGAAGAACTCTCAAATACAAAGCTTTCCTAAGGTGGAATGGCCACTTTGTAAGGTGATAAATTATTTGATACTGAAAATATTTGAAATGTCCTAGATATAAGAATGTATTAAGTGGCTTCCAAGTTCCCTGACATCTTTTACAAATATGATTCTGTGTCTCGTTGATCGCTAAGGCAGCATTGTACTATATAACTTTCTGCAGTGATGGAAATGTTCCATATCTGTGAGGTCCAAAATGGTAGTCACTAACTACCTGTACTTATTGAGCACTTGTATGACTGAAGAACTGATTTTTAAAATTTAATTTAATTGTAATTAATTTAAATAGCTACACGTGGCTAGAGGCTACCATATTAGTGCTGCTCTAGAATCTCTACCAGCTCTATAGTTTGAATTTTTTAAGCTCTTATCATTTTCATGTTATAATCAAATACTGTGTCCTGGACACTGTGTATAAAATTTCTCTACTTAGGATACGGTCCTGCTTTAGAAAAAAAATTACTGTGAGAGAAAAGTAGAACCCATGTAAAAACATTGAATTGGAATAAGGAATAAGGATAGATAGCAAATAAACTATTGCCAAACTGGAAAGTGCCCACGTCCAAAAACTGTATTGTAGAGCCACAATTAAAACACAGGTGTTTCTAAGAAGCATAAAGACATGAAGACCAGCTCCTGTCCTTTGCTGTCTTTGGGGTGGGAGGTAAGTGGCTTTAGGCTCGAGGCTCCCACCAATCTGTTATTGTGCTGAATGGAGGATTCTTCCCTCAGTACCTACTCAATGGTCTGCTAGTGTTTTCCTATACATTAAGAGTAATAGAGGCCGGGCACACCAAAGCTTTGTATTTGAGAGTTCTTCCTTAAATGGAGTCAAAATCCATATCCCTGTAACTTCTGCTCTCTCTATATACACAAGTGTACTAACCCTTCCACCTGGAACTTCATCAGAGAGTCAATGCCAACTACTGTGTCTTGAGTTAATCCCAGCACTTTGGGAGGCTGAGGCGGGCAGATCACGAGGTCAGGAGATCGAGACCATCCTGGCTAATGCGGTGAAACCCCATCTCTACTAAAAACACAAAAATTAGCTGAGTGTGGTGGTGGGCACCTGTAGTCCCAGCTACTTGGAAGGTTGAGGCAGGACAATGGCATGAACCCAGAAGGCAGAGCTTGCAGTGAGCCGAGATCGCACCACTGTACTCCAGCCTGGGTGACAGAGACTCTGTCTCAAAAAAAAAAAAGAAAAAAAAAGTAATAGAGATGTAGAACAATGTGATAAAGTGACTTCAAGCTTAATGTTACTTCACCAGAAAGAAGAAGGTCTTTGAGTTGGATTTTATCATTTTAGATGAGGAAGAAGCCCTGAAATCTAATCCTCATATTTTACAGAGAAGAAAACTGACACCTGAAACCCAGAAAAGACTTGTGCCTTGTACGGTCACGTGGTTATTTAATAGTAGACTATTTCATTTGTGTAAATTAATAATGTAGTAAATAACAGATATTCTTCTAAAATGCAATCATTTTTCTCAAAAAAATGGCGCCTCCCAAGAGCTTCTCAGAGTTGAAGGAAAGTCAAGGACATTATCTAACTTTTCTGTGGAGTGTTTCACAGCTCTCCTGTTTCTCAAGGGGGTGACACAGACATTTATTGAAAACCTGGTTTGAGGACTGGACTGAACTTCTGCTCGTGTTTATTTCAACTAAGACGTCGTCTCTCCAGACCTGGTCCCAAGAACAACTGTCATGTGCTCGAGGTCTGCTCTAGGACCATATTCTCTCCAAACAAGGCTCTTTATAGCGTTGCCAAGAAGAAATTCTTTCCTCTTATAATTCATTGAACATCTTTGTAAGTCACCTAGAGAATGGCAAAATCTAAACAAACAAGTTCTGTTTTCAATTTTTCTTCCTGAAAACCAAACTTCACCCACATGAAACTAGCTAGCATGCCTGAAATACTGAAAGCTTCTAGGTACTTTCTGAGTTTGGTCTGACTCATGTCTTACCTACATATTTATTCTTAATTAAAAAGAATCACATAAAAGATGAGAAATTTGGTACTCTTTTAACAAATTATTTGATTCTTCACATACCTTCATTTTTTCTTCATTACCATGTAAACCTCTTTCTTTTTCCTTGGAATGAATAGAGAATTCAGATAACTGACATACTTGGAAGATTTTTTAATGGAGCATTTAGACTTTAGAAGTTCAGCAATTTAAGGAAAGCCACTGCCATATCAAGTGCTATGATCTAATCAGATTTCTTTTCATAATGACTAGTAGATTTTCACGATGTCAGTTGCCCATCTAAAACCCATAATTGGTTTCCAAATGGGATTCTTTTGGATTAAACATGACCTCTTCAACCTGGCAATCTATTGTTGACTTTTTCTTTCCTTCTACCTATCAAACATCTTCAATTCACTCTTCATCCCTACCCCAACACATTCCCTTTTTCAGCCAGGCTTTTCTCCTTACTATGCTCCCTCCCCTACATTTTTCTTTTTCTTTTTCTTTTTTTTTTCGGTCGGGGGACAGAGTCTCGCTCTGTCATCCAGGCTAGAGTGCAGTGTCACGATCTGGGCTCACTGCAACCTCCACCTCCCAGGTTCAAGTGATTCTCCTCTCTCAGCCTCCCAAGTAGCTGGGATTACAGGCACCTGCCACCATGCCAGACTAACTTTTTTTGTATTTTTAGTAGACACAGGGTTTCACCATGTTGGCCAGGCTGGTCATGAACTCCTAGCCTCAAGTAATCTGCCTACCTCAGCCTCCCAAAGTGCTGGGATTACAGGCATGAGCCACCATGCCCGGCCACCCCCGACATTTTTCTTATGTACAGGCCTCTCCTAACTTTCTTGCATAACATTCCATACCTCATTCCCACTATTCAGGACCATCACCTCCTCCAAGAACTGGCTTAAAGCTCTTTCTCCTTTAGAAATCTTTCCCATCTAAGCCCATCCAAGACTTGTGTTCTGTGACTTGTCTATTCGGAGAGTCACTGAGTGTTTATTTTCTTGATTTTGCATTACTTCCATGCAAAAAGCTTTAGAGCTGGGGAGTTGGGGTTAGAAGGAGACTACACAGATACCCTGCCATTCTCCAGATGAGAAAACTGGGGTTCAGACTGAGTGATTTGTCCAAGATCACAGGATTAGAAACCACATCTCCAAGACCAGGCTATTTTCACCTCATCATATTGCCTTTTAGTTTTATATGTCATGCTAAAAACGTGGAAGACTAGAAATAGTATTACATAGTATATACATAAAAGTGCCCAAGTGCATTAGAGTGCTGCTTATGTTTCCATTACTAAAAATTGTGGCTACTACCATTTGTGATCACTTATTGAGAAGGAGGAGCTGAGCTAATATTTTACGTGTATTTGTTAATTGTCATGCTGTGTCTGAGACTGCTGGACCATGTTCCTCAGCATTCCCAGCAGTGAGATGCAACCAGGACACTGAGTTCTGGCTAATGGAATGGGTGTAGAACTGGTGTATGCAGCTCCAGGCTTGGCTCATAAAAGCCTCCTTCATGCCCTCTCCTCCTGCTCTGTTGGATGGATGTTGGGCTCCAGGGTGACCTTGGAAGCCCAAGTTGAAGATGGTGGAGTCATTAAGATAAAATGAGCTTGGTCCCAAATCACCACTTGTTGGAGAACTGTCTGGTGATCAGTAGGACCCACTTTGAACTGTTATGTGAGCAAGAAATAAACTACTCCTGTGAGGCCACCGAGATTTTGGCTAGTATTTACCTGAATACTCATTTTTAAACTTAATTCTTACAGCATGAAATATGTAAGATATTATGAAATAGATATTATCCCTATTTTACAAAGGGAAAACCGAGAATGAAAGTGGCTACAATTCTTGCATGAGGCATAGCCAAGATTTGAATGCAGGCCTATCTGACTCCACATGCCACCCCCTCCCTCTCTATCTCTTTCTTTCTATCTTGAACACAGAAGTTCCTGTGGTGAACTTCAACTCAAGGACTTTCACAGATAAGAACCATTTTATGCATCTATGTAGAAATGCATCAACTCTGCCCACCACCAACAGATGGCAGTAGTGGCTGCCTGTAAACCAGCACTTTGACTTTATGAACTAATGGATTTAAGAATATTATGAAATAAAACATAACCTGTGTGTGCATAGATAGTTTCCAAATGTTTTGCTGCCTTTTCTCTGGTAAGAGATAATTTTACCTTTTTGAGAATTATCATTGCCAAGTTATTTAAATGCCCGGGGCTTGTATAGTCTAGAATCATGAAGAAATGGTCTTGGATGAGACCATTTGAAAAAATGAGGAAATTGGTTTAGAATCATTTAATAACCAATATGTTCCCTTCAGACTCTGACATTTCACTGTGCACATGTGAGAAAATATAAAAAACTGGACCCACAAAGAACTGGTAAGTTTACAGTTCACACTGGGCTGCCTCTCTCTCCCCAGGGGAGCCAGGTTAGGTAGGACAGGACTCCTGAAGTTATGTTCTGTGATTACTCTTGACAACAGGTAAACCAGGCTACACTAATGCCAAAGTTAAGCTGTCTGTATTTATTTATTTTGCTTCTCTATATTATAAAACTTTTCCTTCAATGAACACATGTAATTGTAAAATTAAAACAATATTGAAAAAAAGAAATCACACACATGGACACTCAAAAACCAAGCAAGCAATGTGAAGGTCATGTTATAAAGAGTGACACAGTAGAGCAGAAAGGTTGATGAATGGGCTTTGGGTCATGACAGTTCTGGGTTCAAAGCCCGACTCTCCTGCTTACTTACAGTGTGGCCTTAGGTAAGTTTCACACCCTTGCTAAGACTCAGTTCTGCCATCTATTAAAAAGGAAGGGGGTAATGCATCAAAACCACTGGGCTTTGTGAGGAAACCCAACATGAGCCGGAGGGTCTGGGATGGGATGCTGAAGACGGTGAGGATAATGTACACGGGATTACATTTAAATGGTTTCCATTGACAATAAAATCATAAAGAGCAATTATATACTAATTATTTTCTCTCACTTAACATATTAGCCAAAGTTGTTGTTTTGGTGTGTATGCAATTCGAATTCCCCAGATCATCATATGTTCCTCAAAATAGAAGTTATACCTTCTTTTTATTCTCCAGCATGCCTGATTTGTGGGCACGGGAAGAGTGCATGTCAGTCAATGCTTCTTGCTTGAGTAGGGGGATTATAATACTCCCTGGCTTTACCTGCAATCATTCAGCTTTAGATTGTTACAGACCAGTTTTGTAGCATCACAGATGGATGTAAAGAAGAGGAAAAGAAGGTCTACTGGGATGCCCACCACGCTGTGATTACTACAGGACTGTCTTGAACAATATGTAGCTACTCACTACATGTGACTATTTAAATTTAAATGTAGTGACTATTTAAATTTAAATGCATTAAAAGTAAATAAAATTAAAAACACAGTTCCTCATACCAACCACATTTCAAGCACTCAATAGCCACAGGTGGTGATTGGCCACCCTGTGAAACTGCCCAGATACTGAATATTTCCCTTATTGCCAAGTTCTAGTGGATAGTGCTGCTCTAGAACTCCACAGAAAGCTCCTGAAAACTGGAGAAAAACAATTTCCAGGGGCGGGGCCTTCTTTCTCCCTCAATTTCAACTTATTTTAAAAACTTTTTTTTTTTTTTTTCCCCCGAGATGGAGTCTCGATCTGTCACCCAGGCTGGAGTGCAGTGGTGCAATCTTGGCTCATTGCAGTGGTGCAATCTTGGCTCATTGCAGCCTCAGCCTCCTGGGTTCAAGCCATTCTCCTGCCTCAGCCTCCCGAACAGCTGGGATTACAGGTTCCTGCTACTATGCCCAGCTAATTTTTGTATTTTTAGTAGAGACAGGGTTTCGCCATGTTGGCCAGGCTTGTCTTGAACTCCTGGCCTCAAGTGATCCATCCGCCTCAGCCTCACAAAGTGCTGGGATTATAGACGTGAGCTACACACTCAGCCTAAAAAACTATTAAATGCAAACTATGTACCATATTAATGGCTATCACTTATTAAGCATTTAGTATGCACAAGGCATAGTGCTAAAAACATTGCATACATTATCCAATTGTCACACTCTGAAAGGCAGGCATTATTAACTATTATAATAGTTATTACTATTGATAAATAATAATTGTAACAAATATTCTAATTACTAAGTTAATTAATATTAACTTGATTTTTAGCAATGAGAAAACATTGGCTCAGAGAGGTTAAATCACTTGCCTGAGATCTCACAGCCTGCAAATGACAGAGCTGTGATTCAAACTCAGCATTTATCCGGCTCAACCGTCTCTGTACTAACCATGTCCCACTACTGCCTTTCCCCTTATCATACCTCTCAAAGGCACAGTTTAGGAGTTGTGGAGATTTGCAGATGTATGAATCAGTCCCTACCTTCAAAGCTTCTCAATCTAGTGTAGGAAATAAATGGGTAGAAATACATATAACTATTTACATATAATCCCGTGTACATTATGCTCACCATCCCCAATATCCCATCCCAGACCCTCAGGCTCATGTTCGGTTTCCTCACAAAGCCCGGTGATTTTGATGCATCTTAACCCCTTTCTTTTTAATGGATGGCAAAACTGAGTCTTAGCAAGGGTGTGAAACTTACCTAAGGCCACACTGTAAGTAAGCAGGAGAGCTGGGATTTGAACCCAGGACTGTCGTGACCCAAAGCCCATTCATCAACCTTTCTGCTCTACTGTGTCATTCTTTATAACATGACCTTCACATTGCTTGCTTGGTTTTTGAGTGTCCATGTGTGTGATTTCTTTTTCTCAATATTGTTTTAATTTTACAATTATATGTGCTCATTGAAGGAAAAGCTTTAAAATATAGAGAAGCAAAATAAATACATATAACTAAATATAGTTACAAAACAAGCTCTGTTAGAGAAGAATGGTAAACATGGCAAAAAAATATGGAGTAGATTGGAAGCAAGAAAACCAATTAAGAGGTCATTATATTAATTAGCTCATAATCAAGGTAGGGTGTTGGAGTTGAATAGCAGAGATGGTAGAAATGGAAAAAGTTTTAAAGAAAGAACAGTTATCACTCAGGGATTATTTGGATTTGGGAGAAATAAAGAGGTGTGGCTATCTATCTCTAAGATGACCCCTCTCTCCCCAGTGGTGACCCAGTCCAGTGATCCTCACCTCTTGGTATTTACACTTTGGTACGTCCTTCCTACATTTGAGATGACTTGTGTAGCCAGCAGGATATGGTGGAAGTGATGAGGTACGACTCTTAAGGCTAGGTCACCAAAGACATCACAGCTTCCACCTACTCTCGGATTGCTCACTCTGTGAGAAGCCAGCTGCCATGTTGTGAGGCCATTCAAGAAGGTCTATAGGAGGTCCACGTGGAGATGAACCTGTGAGACATAATAAGTGCTTATTATGATTTTTAGTTACTAAGTTTGGGGGTAATTTACTATGCAGTAATACATAGATAATAGGAGAGGCATTAGATTACTTTGTGATCTCAAGCTTGGGTGGTGATGGAGCTGATTATCTATTTTTTTTTCTTTTCAAAACATAATCCATAACAACAAATCACTTTGTGATTCAATTTTATATGAACTTCCATTCAAGGAACAACTATCTGGGAAGTGAAAAGCAGATGAACACTATTTAAGCTTTTTTTTTTTTTTTTTTGAGATGGAGTCTCCCTCTGTCACCCAGGCTGGAGTGTAGTGGCATGATCTCTGCTCACTGCAAGCTCTGCCTCCTGGGTTCATGCCGTTCTCCTGCCTCAGCTTCCTGAGTAGCTAGGACTACAGGCACCCGCCACCACACCCAGCTACTTTTTTTGTATTTTTAGTACAGACCGTGATTAGTTCACCATGTTAGCCAGGATGGTCTCGATCTCCTGACCTCGTGATCTGCCCGCCTTGGCCTCCTGAAGTGCTGGGATTACAGGCATGAGCCACCGTGACCGGCCTATTTAAGCTTTTACAACAATCTTTCCTAAAAGTGACATGGAGGGAACTACCTTCAAAATTCTTAGATAAATGTCTTTCAAATCTTCTTTGCCATCTTATCCTCAATACAGCCTTGATACCAAATTAGTGCCCAACTCAATCTCCAAGATCTTTCAAAAAACTATACCATAAACTCAAGTCAGTTAGGCTTTTGTTACCTTCTTATTTGAATATATGTAAATATGCAGTAATCTTTGTCTTTTCAGCTTTTATATCTTCTCATTATAGTCAGCCCTTGTATCCATGAGTTCTCCATCCATGGATTCAACCAACTTCAATTTGAAAATATTCGGGGAAAATAATGGATGGTTACATCTTTACTGGACATGTACACTTTTTTCTTGCCATTATTCTCTGAACAATACAGTATAACAACTACTTATATAACATTTACATTACATATATTAGGTATAAGTAATCTAGAGATGATTTCAAGTATACAGAAGGATGTGTGTAGGTTATATGCAATACTATCCAATTTTATATGAGACTCAAGCACCTGTGGAGTTTAGTATCCAAGGAGGTCCTGAAACCAATTTCCCTTGAACCACTGAGGGACAAATATATTTATATTATATTATAATATAATATATTCTGTCCCAGAAACCATCTACGCTTTGAAGCATTGCCAGTCAACGCTCCTTGAGTAAGGGAATGGTTGCTTTTTGTTTTGGGTGAGGAGAAAGAGAGAAGGAAGAGAAAATGAGTGTCTGTGTTACAACTGCAAAGAAGCAAACAAAAATTCCCTGCAGTTTATTTTTCATCTATATTCTCACCAAAGAAACCAGTTCCAGGAGGCAGCCTGGTTCAGGCCAGTCCATTTACTCTCAGTGTGACACTAATGATACTGGATGTCATTTCTGTATCTCAGTTTCTTCATTTGCAAAATTATAATATCTTCTTGCTGGCTTGTGGGAACATTAAATGAATTGAAGCACGTAAAGCACCTTACACAGACTCTACCACATTGTATTCATTCAGCAGCTACTAAAGTCTAACAGCATTTAAATTATTGGAAATTCAGGGCCCCTAAATATTATCCACAAGGGGTGACTGATTTCAGATGACAGTATTTGAGCATCCCTTCTGAAACATCCTTTGTTTGATTCGTTTGATGTTTTGATAGATAGAAAGCTGCTTCTATTATTGTTCAGGCAACACAGTGGCTGTCATCACATCCAAGATGGCTGTGAATAACATCCATCACCTCTGGACACAAAAGCAGTAAGCACTTAAAATCTGATTTATATCATGACATATGTATGAGAGGTAATTTCTATGACTGTCTTTTAAAAATCTTTTTGCACTTTTGTTTCTGGTTCTGAATGCATCATAATAAAGGCCATTATGCTATAGTTGATTAACCTCACTATCTAGTGTAAACGTTCAATTCAACCCCAACACTATTTACTGAGCCCTTATTATGTGCCAAACACAGTTCTAGGTATTTTGTTTGCATCAGTGTACACGAAGTCAAAGATACCTGCCCCCAGGTGCTTACATTCTAGTGGGAGGATACAGAAAATAAACAATAAATGTAGTATATAATATATTATACAGGATGTTAGATGGTGATAATTGCCATAGAAAAAAGAAAAAGTAGAGTAAGGGGGTGACCAAAATTCCACACTAATGTCTTTCCGGGCCTGATAAATTTTGCATACCTTACATAGCTCAGACTATTCTAAGCTATTTCTCTTTTCTGAGTTGATTCTCAGATAACAATCAGCTGATCAAACAACTTTCTGGTACTCTAGGAACAAGGTTATATTATCTTGCATATTTAGAAAATGTTCATGCACCATAGGGCCATTCCCATCCAATTAGAAAAAAATTACCTTCAAACACATGCAATGGTTGTGAGTTATGTATGCCTCAAATCTTCGTGTTAAAATAAAGGATTAGACCAAATGCAATGTCGCTCTTTGAGCACATCTCTCAGATGCCCCTTTCCTCTCCACTACAGAAGTATGTAACTGTGGTAGACAGTATAATTGATGAGCAGTAGGAGAAAACTAAAGGAGGCCATCATGATATGCCTTGAAAATGGATCTTGAAAATAAACTGTATATTTCAAACTGGGTTAACCATTTCTTCTTAGAAATTCTCCCTAACATTCAAAAGAAGAGTATAAGGACAATGGGTGGGAACTACCTTCCACTGCAGCCCCTTCCCCCAAATGAATAAAGTCTAGTCTCCTTAAGGTCACACAGTCACCCTGCAATACATCCTGTAAATCTTTTTTACCTATTAGGTTTGTTGGGGTTGCATATGATAGACATATAGAAATAAAAGTAAAAATATCAAATATACAAATGGATTATAAATAAAGTTATATTAATATAGATCTAGGGTAAATATTTTTGGCCATTATTCCTACAAGGACAGTGGTGGTCCAATGTATCCAAAGTCAAATTCTTTTAGGGATGAATCTCTTTCTACACAGCTAGCATAGTAAGGCAGATGAGTCTGTGACCTAGCAATGAAGCCTTAATTGTAGCGAGCCCCGGGTTGGGAATGAGAGCTTCCCTAGATCTCTGAGTTCTTTAGGTTAATTCAACTGTCTCTTTCATTCTTTTGAGAGCCATAAGGGGAGTCCTTCCAAGAGCTTTAGATCTCTAGCTATCTTTGGGCACTCTTCATATACATCTTCTCAGTTCATCTTCCAAGTCAGAGCCTAGAGGTCTTCCATCATTTCCTTCCCTCACTCCCTGTATTGGTCAGAGTACCATCAGGGAAGCAGAGTCACTATGGGCATAATGAACTAAGGATTTTATTGTAAGAATTAGATCTTACACACTGGGGAGGAACTAGGGAAATGAAGGCCTGAAAATGATCAAAGAAAAGCCACTCATCAGCCGCTGCAGTGGAACTATGAAGACGGCTGGTGTTGAAGTCTATGAAAGGTTTTTGGGTCTTTGTGGCAACTGTCTCTGTGAATCCCAGTGAACCATCTTGCGGTGGGCCTGGGGTCACTCTTGGCCAGCAGGGCTGGAAGTCAGGAAGGAAAGCTGGATGTACTTGGGAAAAAGTGAGGAAAAACTAAAATCATGAATGTAAACTGGAACCTACAAGGAAAAACTGGAACTCATGTTTGTCTCTCACTGCATCTCACCTGATGATGAGCAGGAAAAAACTGTTATCACTAGTCTGAGAGCTGTCCATATGGAGAAGCTGAAGGAGGAGGTAGGAGGGGGCTAGACCAGCTGTGAGCCAGCCCAGCCCAGGGGAGCCAGCAGATCAGTGATAAAATAATAGCTGCTGTTTCATTTCCACCTTCCAGATTACACCAAAATGTGTGGCCACCCCTAACCCAGAGCCATACAGAGAAGGAAATCCTGGGAAATGTAATTCCAGTTTAACTAAGTTGACAGAGTAAAAAACCAACATACTCTTTACATATCAATCAATTTTAATTTGTACAAATTTCTAACTATATCCACCCCTTCCTTTCTTTCTCTGTTATCACTGCTCCAATTCAGATTCTTGGCCTCTTTTTCCTGGTCTATCAGCATAGCAGAGACATAAGACATTTCATGAGTTTCAAGTCCTGGTTGTAGGCACTTCAGAAAGTCATCTTCTATGCCAAGGTATTGCCCATCTTGCTCTTTTGGGCACCCAGAAATCTCTGGGACATGGTTGAGATTGTTTGACTTTATCACTATTGGCCAATATTGCTGGCATCAGTCTCATCCCCTGCTAACATACATTTATTGGTACTGTGCCTATGTCCTCATTAGTACTTGAGAAGGTATATGGCCAGAAAGGAGAGGGGGAAGCAGATAAGGATAATAGCTAATACTTAATGTGCTATATCTCTTACTCTTGCAAGAATGTCTCAGGTAGTATCTCCATTTTATAAAAATGTTACAGCAGCTAAGTGAATCATCCAAAGTTAAACTATCAAACAGATGAACTTAGACCCAGGGGTATTTGTTCCCAAAGCAGATGTTCTATATATTGTACTAAAAGAGCCTGGAACAGCGTAGAACCCTAGGCTGCCCTTCCTTTTGGGTTTTCACAACCAACAGCTGGATAGTTTATCTCTCTAGGTTTGGGCTCTTGTCAGGCTGGGCTGGTGATCCATTTGCAGTAGTTCTGGAGTTGGTGCCCAACACAAATGCCTCCTTGAGCCAGGCAGATACCATAAATGAGTGAAAAGACAGGGAGTTGGGATGGATGAGAAGTGGTGGGGACTGTGGTAAACTGAGGAGATGTCCTTTGTCTAAAAGGCACAGGACTTAATCAACTCTGGCCAATGATTTTCTGGCTGGAATGAGGACCCAGCATTACATAAAACAAGTTGTGATATCTCTTGACTTTAAATATTGACTCAGTACCTTTGTTAAAGATAATTGGTCCTAATAGTATTTTAAGCTGTTTTATGGGCTAACCAGAACACTGACTAGAGGCACTCAAAGCTGCTCATTTGAAAAATTCCACTCCAGAGAGAATGACTTCCATGGCTTTCTGCATATCATTGCAGGCTCCTCCAAAAGTTGGTCCAAATACTACTGGGATGGAGAGGGTCACAGGTCAACCCAATTCTGTGGTTGGTTGGGCTGCTTTGGATGCTAAGAAGCCTCCAGATCTGCAGGCCACTGCTGATGAGAATCAGGTAAGAGCTTAAAACCAAAGCATCTGCACAGAAATGGACCTGTTAGAACTACCCAGGAACAACTGACGGTGAGAATGCATGTCAGTGGATGACATGTGGAAGTGTGAGTCAAGTGTGCATATGAGATCAGTGTGTAGATGAGTAGAAAGAGAAAAGGGAGGAGAATGACAGTCAATAGTAAATTTTTTTAAAAAGGGGAAAGAAAGGAGAGAGAAAGGAGAAGCCACTTTCACTGAGTGCATTCGCAGACATGTTCTATCTGCTAATGTTTATTTTCCTTCAATATATGCAGGGGCAATTAAGTGTCAATGCTCATTAGGCCAGAAATGGGCAATTGTATTACTAAGGGAAATAAGTTCAGGATTTATTTTCTGGTCATTGTTTTCTCCAGAATCTTTCTTTCCTAACAAGTTACAAATTGTCCCCTATTGTCTTTGTGCTAACTGCTTAGAAATGTCCCAGGATTGGTTTGGGCATCTCAGAAACCTGACTGAATAAGAAAAGGGTGGCTAAATAAACATAAAGGCTGTAATTAGGATCAAGTTCTATGGCGAAGGAACCAGGACCAGCATTTTACTAAGTAAGCAAGTAAATTTACGAAACTGCGTTCACTGGTGGTCTAGCCTTGCCACAGAAGTGAAGGAACAAGAAAGTGGACACAGTAGCAAGCTGAATGGCACCACATCACCACCTCAGAAGGGGCTCTGCCTTCAGGGCTCCTCAACTTCAGTAACCCCATTCTTAACCCACCTTGTCCCTATAGGAAGCCAGAAGAGGTTGAATGCATATTCTGAAACTTCTTTTTTCCACTTTGTGAGAAAAAACTTACACAATTTGGGGTAATGCTCATATGGTGGATATGCAGTTTTCACATCATAAAAACACAGGTGCTAACTGAGCCTGGTGTGTGCAACACTCCTACGCAGAAACCAGCAGTGACAGAGAACCCCAGAGTCAGTTACACCAGCATAGCTTGCATTTTTAGAGGGTGGAAAGGTAGGACAGAAAGGATCTGAGATGCACAGAACAGTGGTTTAGCCCCATGGATTCCACTGCATGGAGGTTTCAAAACCTGAATGTTATGCAAAAGATATCATCACATTTTACTGAATTTGGTATGTCCCAGATTTTAACAAACTTCCCGTTCCCAAGTCTCACTGCCATCCGCAATTAAGAAAGATTTTAAAAAACCAATTAAAGTTACATTTTCTCTTTAAAAAAATAAGAGGTTTTGTCTTCATCTTCTTGGGTCAGGAATATTTTCAAGGATGTGATGAAAAGTATGGACCACACTCTATCACAATGCATAGGCCCCCAAAGACAAACCTTCCCAAACTTTTCCCCAGGACTTTGGTTTTCAACTTGTCAGCTCATTAGAATCACCTGGAGAACTTTAAAAATTGCACACACCTGGACTCCATTCCCGGACAACTAAATCAGTATAGCTCATAGTAGGGCTTGGGCACAGCACAATTTTAAAAAACCTCTTCAGGTGATGTTAATGTATAGTTATGCCTGTAATTGAACACAATAAGAAAAAAAGGCCAGGAATGGCGGCTAATGCCTGTAAACTTTGGTAGACTGAGGAGGGTGGGTCACTTGAGGCCAGGAGTTTGAGACCAGCCTGGGCAACACAGCAAACTCTGATTCTACTAAAAATACAAAAATGAGCCGAGTGTGGTGGTGCCTGCCTGTGATCCCAGCTATTCAGGAGGCTGAGGCACAAGGGTTGCTTGAACCTGGGAGAGGTTGCGGTGAGCCAAGATCGCACCACTGCACTCCAGCATGAGCAACAGAGTGAGACTCTGTCTCAAAAAAAGAAAAGAAAAAAGTTTAGAAGAAAAGAAAACCCAGAAGGAATATACCCCTAAAATAACTCATTGGAAGGATATACTATAGAAGTTACTAGAAATAAAGAGGAAAGACGACAACTGGGCAAATGGCTTGCCCTTCATTGCTAATGCCAGGCTATTGTTGCTCCCTTCACCTTAAAAATACAACACCTGCTTGGAGTTGCATGCCATAAGCCTCACACACCCAGCACACTCCTGACACTCTTTGGTGACTTAAATGTTCACATAATCCTTCTGGTATTCTGGCCTGTCAGTGTCTTGACTTCATCCATTTCAAAGATCTTGTCTACACCATTCTCTGCCACCCACTTTCACAGTCATATTCCACCAGATCTTGTCATTATAAATTATTTAAATCCCTTTATAACATCAATTCCAAGCATCCAACCTGCTGACCACCACATCTTATTGTTTCAGCTTACTTTCTCTAGTGCCCCACCTCCAAAAATCCTCCTCTTCACCACTTACAACTTATTGATCCTACTAGCTATGGATTGTCCCTTACTCCATCCTCATGTCATCACTTCTCTCCTTATCTATCATTATCATTTCCTTTCTCAAGACAGTGTCTTTGCTTGACAAAAGTACAGCCATGTTTAAATCCATATCTACACCTACTCTGTGCTCCTATGCACACAAATGCACTTGGCTGGAGGAAAATATGCATCCATACATGACCATCAGCCTCAAATGGGCCCTAGGGCTGCCTGTTAATCTCACTAAATTCTCTTGTCCATTTACTTTCTCCAACTCCCATATTATTTTGTATCTTATCCTCTTCTCCAGTACTTCCTTCCCCATCCCCACTTTGAGCTAATGACCTAGCTTCCATTTTCTCTGAGAAAAGAGAAGCAACCAGAAGAGAACTCGTTATGCCCCCATCGTCATATCTTCTCACCTAGCTGTATCTGTGTTCATATATTCAGCCTTACCTCCTGTCACACTGGAGAACACTGTGCTCCTGCGGGCAAGCCTTCCAGCTGTACAACTAGGTCCCAACTTCACTTCATTACTCAAAGTCATCACTGCAGAAATTCTCCACCCATTCCTCTGTTATCTTCAGTCTTCCAATTTCTAATGGTCATTTCCATTAGCATAAAAACAGGCTATTGCTTTTCCCATTTGAAAAATAGTTTTACTCCTTATTTAATTTCTCTGCTCCTATTTACGGCAAAAGTTTTTGAAATAATTATTTCTTCCTGCTGTCTCTTCTTTCCTTCCATTCTCTCTTAAACCCAATTTTAACTGAATTTTTGTCCTAATTCATTGAAATAGGTATTTTCAAGTTCACTAATGACTGCCATATTGCTATATCCCAGCCAATTAGCAGACTACATCTTACTTCGTTTCTTAGTATTTCATGGGGTCACTCTATATTTACTTGGCTTCCACTCTTGGTTTTCCTCCCCTGTCGGTGTATGTTTCTTTTCAGTTACCTTTGCTGATTGCTCCTCATCACCCCAAACTTTAAACTTTGAGGCTTAGTTTTCATACCTCCTGTTTTCACAGTCCACACTAGCTTCCTCGGTGATCTCAGCCAGCTTCTCTGCTTTGAACATGCACTTTGAGCATGCTGATTGCTCCCATCCCGAACTCTCTCCCAAACTTGTACATCTAACTGCTTGTACATCTTGTGCATCTAACTGCTTTCTTGGCATCCATATTCCCCATCCTCCTCTGCTTTTTTTTCTCCTAGGAAATCATCTGTGTCTGATATATTTCATTTTTTAATGTTATTATCTGTCTCTACTCACAAAACTATAAGCTCCATAAGGGCTGGGATTCTTCGTCCTTTTGCTTGGCACAAGGTGTGGATTCGATGAATACTGTTTGAATGAGTGAATGATGTAAAACTCTAGACTCTGAAAATAAATGGGAGAAAATAGTGTCCCTTCTTGCATGCTAGATCACTAACAAAGACCAATTTAAAGGCACTTTATAGAATCTCCCCATTTGCCTGAGGGGTGGCAGCTGAAAATTGGCTATTGAGGCCCAGTGACTGGATAAAAGCCTGGCCAGAGGGAGCGTGTTCTGTTTAGCAGTGTCCCTTGGGAGGGCTACTCCTCATCTCTGTTGGGGATGTGCCTGTGGCAAGTAGAACCAGAGTTCCCAGAATGGACCCCGGAGGACTTGTCCCAGTGATGCTCCACGAGGAGGAGCCTCCATGGTCACATTCGCACTCTTGGATAGTCATAGCTGAAATAGCGTATTAGAGAGTAAGAAAAGCCCTGCAATATAGGAGCCTGCTTTCATTCTTTTCCCATACACATTCAATTGTAAAGAACTTTTGTTCATAACTCCTTACCGTTTACTTGAAAAACACTTGCAGAAGCTCCAAATTAGAATAGAATGAAGCAACATTCTAGGCAAGTATGTAAAGCTGGACTTGTAGGGATATCCTTCCTCAACATGCAGACAACCAGCCTACTTCAGCTACTTTTGTAAGAAAATACTCAGATTTCAGTAGTGAAGGGAAGAAATAAGGAAAAAAGAAACAAGGAAAAAAGACCTGGGAGTTGGAGTAGACCAAACCTGAATATAGTGGGCACTGGAGCACTGATCAAAAGAGAAACACCTGTCAGGCTGCATTGTTAGAAAAGTGACTTAGAAAAGCTGAAGTTTTTTGTGTATTTTTTTTGTTTTGCAATTAAGAGAGTCATAACAGATACTGGTTATCACCTGGGGTCATTATAGTTTGTGCAGTGAGACAGGTGGGGACAAATCACATCATTTGGTGCTTTCAGTTTATAAGCAATCTCTTGTTATAGTGATTATTAAGGATAAACTTGGAAGGAGACAAGAATCTTAATTAGACATGTCCATTCTGAAAGCTTGCGGAACGAGGAAAGGACTCTGCTACTATCTTTGCCTTTGGTGAGGAAGGAGGAGTTTATTAACTGAATACACATTTATGAAACCCTCAAGTTTTTTTTCCACACTTGTGCTGGAAGCCTCCTCTTGTTCCTCCACACTCCACCTCTTGAGTCATTTCCTAGCCACCTGTCATTATACTGTGGGGAGAGGGGGAAGTGGCGGCGGGGGGAGGGGGCAAACAAAATGTGGGGCCTGGGAACTATCCCAACTTACCACACCTGGGACAGCACTGTCACCACATTTAAGAGCAGATGTGGCCAAGTGCGATGTCTAGAGAAAAACTAGGGAAAAAACGATAGTATTATTGGAAACTAGGTCCTATAAAGGAATGTTAAGCCCATTTGGTGAGCTATTTAGAGAACAGACCACATGGCGTCTTCAAATAAACAAGTGGAGCTTTATTTAAGGGTGTGAGCAATTATGTCGCTGTGGCAGAGGGTGGAGACACAAAGTTAATTAGAAGCTATGTTTACTAATCTTGAGAATATTTTTGCAGCTCCTAGAGCTGAAGTCCAAATGAGAATTCTAATAGACAACCACCTTGGAAGACTCGTGGGTCATAACCGTGGGTTTGCAAACCAGCTGGAGCCAGCTCTTTGATTGGTGCCCTCTACCCCTGCCCCTTCTTAGTTGGATGTTGCAGCCAATTGTGTGTAAAGAGGAGCTCATCTTCCACACTGTCTTAAGTGGCGTTTTCTAGCAGGTGATTTAACTGCACAGTTCATTGCTTGATTCATTCTTATACCAGCAGAGAGAAATTGACATTTTATCAGCCTTAGAAGAACTTTGCTAGCTGATTTCCAAAAGTACAAATTAAAAGACCATGAAGAGAGTTTCATCAAGATTTCGGTTCATCTTTAACATTCCTTAAATGCCTGCTTGTTTGCTTGCTTTCTGTTCTGCGTCTAAAGCATTCACAGAGGCCATAGGCTCTTTTGGGGCAACCTGTGGCTCTTCCAGACTGAAACTTCCATAAAGCACTGTATGGGGCACAGAGAGGTTGTTTAGCTGCTCTGGCAGTTGGTAATTACATCTTTGTGAGATCACCTCAACTGAGCTGTGCAGAAAAGTCAAAAATAAAACAGAACTCTTCAGACATGATTTTATCATTTAATTAGAAACTAACACCTATTACTGGGTTTTGTACTGCTTCTCAGTTACATCTTCTATGACTAAAACAAGACATTCGAGTATATATCTATATTTACAAACCATAATAGTGTCTAAATTTTGAAACAATGAAACTGACTACTAGATGAAATTATAAGCTAGAAATCTTTAAAATAATATTTACTGTGTAGTATTACATGGTGTATATGTACCACATTTTCTTTATCCAATCCACTGAATATGGGCACCTAGGTTGATTCCATGTCTTTGCTATTGTGAATAGTGCTGCAATGAACATACATGTATGTGTGTCTTATGGTAGAACAATCCATATTCCTTTGGGTATATGACAAGTATAGGATTGCTGGGTCAAATGGTAGTTCTGTTTTTAGTTCTCTTAGAAATATCCAAACTGTTTCCCACAGTAGCTGAACTAATTTACATGCCCTTTTATCAATAGCCTCGCCAACATCTATTATTTTTGGACTTTTTATTATTAGCCATGTGACTGGTGTGAGATAGTATCTCACTGTGGTGTTGATTTGCATTTCTCTTATGATTACAAGTGGGAGCTAAACACTGGGTACATATGGACACAAACATGCGAAGCACTGGAGACTACTAGAGAGGGAAGAGAGCAAGGGCTGAAAACCTACCTATTGGGTATTATGCTCACTACCCAGGGAGTGATCATTCTTACCCCAAACCACAGTGTCATGCAATATGCATCTGTAACAAACCTGCACGTGTATCCCCTGAATCTAAACTAAAAGTTGAAATTATTTTAAAAATGACATAATAATCATCATGTGTGCTAGATTGCAATAATGGCCCCAATATTTGTGCCTCCGTCTATCCTTACCCTCCATGCTGACTCTGGGTTTGGCCACATGGTTTGCTTTGGCTAATGAGACAACAGCAAAGGCTTGGAAAGGGATTTGCTTGTTTCTACTTTCTTTTTTTGGACCCCCATCAGAGTATGACCAGGCTAGCCTGCTGGAGGGATGTGAGAGCCATATTGAGAAGAACTGAGTTGTCTCGGCCAAGGCCAACCTGCCTTTGACCCCAGATAAATGAGCAAGCTCAGCCAAGATCAGTTAAGTCTACCCCAGATGAGCCGAGCTATGAAGCCATCCCACAGACTCATAAGAAATAATAAATGGTGGTTGTTTTTAACCACTAAAGTTTTGGTGTTGTTGGTTACACAACTGTAGCTAGCTGATACACTGTCTTCTTAGGTGCATTAGGATTTTATCTGCTTGAGGGAATATTTTTTAAGAAACTCTAGAGGCCATTTCGGGGAGCATGTTGTTGTCTTAGCATAAATAACAATCATTTGATTCAGGCAAAACTGTCTGCCACTGGACTTTCTCCTAGAAAGGCAGCAAACATCTGCAGGGTATTACAGTAGTGTTAGGAGAAAGAGGAAGTAGCCTTGTCAAGGCTTACAAAATGAATGCTCTTATTTACTATAGACAAGTGATTGGAGGGTGTTGTAATAGGGTGAGTGGCGAATGTGGACAGGCTGTGGGGTGGTGATATGAGTGATGCTAGAACTCTTAGGTAGAAGATGGGGATTGGCTGCCCCTGGTTTTCTGGAGATACAGAATCACCCTGACTACATAATAATGATGGTGATAATAGCTAACGATTATTGAGCACTCAGTTCCAGTCATACTACATGCTTTATATGCATTCTCTCATTTCTCATAATAACTCTATGAACTGGGTATTAGGTAATATCATTAGCTCCATTTTACAAATAATGAAACTGAAGCTCAGACAGCTTCTTCAAGGTCGAACTGTGCTTAAGTCATAGAGCCAGGATCAAATTCAGGCAATCTGACTCTTTGGAGTTATGCTCTCGACCTCTCTGCTAGTGTAACCAAATACTTTTTCAGAAAAAGAGAAAAAGGAATTTAGTATAACTCCCTCATTTGGCAGATGGACAATTGAGAGCCAAAAGTGTTTGGTGTAGAGATTCTTTGACTAACAAGGATTAAAGGAATTCTCCCCACTCTTGGTCCAAACCACCAAAAGCTAAACAAAACTCACACTGATTTTTGTGAGGCTTCATCTAAGATCAGTTTGTACATACAGGTCTGCCTTTTGTGTACTGCAAAATGGTGCCCAGGTGAGGGTTGGGTAGGGTCTGAAATCTACAGTGCACCCCTCTCACCAAGCCCTGTGTCTTGGCATAGGTCGTCCTCCTCTCAGAGGAAGAGGTACTTTTGAAGATATTTTTTTTTTGCACAGAGAAGGAGCTGTTTTGTTTTTCGCATTTCCACAAAAGCACAACATGTGCTAGGAAGTCCCTGCCAAAACACTGCAAATTGTGCCCACTAAAACACAGTTAAAAAGTGTCCCAATTTTTCATACACAAAAAAATATGAGAAGTGTCACTAGTTCATGCTCAGTAAATACTTGTTGAATGAGTGAATTTTAAATGAGCAAAGATGCCCTAATTATACAGACACATAGGGACCAAAGCACATGGGACACACAAATTCATAGCCAGAACCCAAATCCATGGCACCAAATCATCCATGGGAAATAACTGATTTCCTGTGCACACTTATCTAATTTGTGCACACTTAAAAAAATAAAAAAGTAGTATGTACACTGTTTCCCTAAGAGATCACCTCATTTCTATAATTTCTATATTAACATACATATTGTATTTCCTACTTCTATTTTCTATTTCATGAAATTTAAACTACAAGAAACTTTACAGCTGCATTACTCCCCATCTGAACTTACTCCCCAGTGACACTTTTTCTCTTCTAGAACAAATAAAATCAATTGCCCTTGCTAAGCTTGGTGGCTTGCAATTACCTATTTTAATGCTTCACAAAACCTAGGCAAGCCAATTGCTTCCTCCATTCTCACATCCTTCCCCACTGTGGCCCACACCTCTGCTGACTGCAGTGATCTGAACTGAGTACTCACAAAGGCCACTCTTCTCTCTCTGCCTCTAATAATCCGGTATAACAATTGTGGTGAGTAATTTCCTTACCACTTCTGTTGTTAACAAATGCTAATAATACTGCACAGTACAGATCAAGCCCAGCCACTGAAAAAGAAACTACACAAATTATTTTTTAAAGTTATCATCAAAAGAAATGCTTTTCTGCAGGAAATTTTTTAACTGCTCAAGGTGTTCGCCTAGCCCTGCTTAAGTGACCGCTTCTTTGTTAATTAACAAGTGCATCTGCTTCACGAATGAAAACGGTTCAACTTATCTAAAGTACACTTGCAGGCTTTTTTGGGTGGATGTAACTATAAGGGAGTCATCGTCATCATTTTCTAGAACCAGGGTCACCTATTTTCATGACACCTGGGTTAATAGGCTCTGGGTGGTCTCCCATTCTGATGCTCACTAAATCTTATTCTATCTGCAGGAATCAGGATCGAGGTGGTGACTGGTTTCCTGCTATATCTAATTGTATTTCTTGTACATGCCAATAATCAACTAATTAATTAATCAATCCAATCAATTGTTTATGCACCAAATATTTAGTAAGGACCTTCCCATGCCAGGCATTGTGCCAGGCCATGGAAAGACAGCAGTGATCAAGACTCAGATGAGATCCTTGCATTACACTGTGACAGAAGGCAGTTATCTGAGGTTCTCCTCCCTAAAATAAAGTGAAAAAAATGGCCAAATAATGTAACCCAATATGATCAAGACGAATTCTAGTGCGAAGCCTAATGAAGGAGTGCCAACAGCATGTTATGTAGCTGAGCTCTTGTTCCATAATAAAGTCTCCAATTAATTTTCTCCAATAGATGAATTCAAAAATAACTAATGTCAAGATACAATCTCATGCCAGTTAGATTGGAGATCATTAAAAAGTCATGAAACAACAGATGCTGGAGAGGATGTGGAGAAATAGGAAAGCTTTTACACTGTTGATGGGGGTGTAAATTAGTTCAACCATTGAGGAAGACAGTATGGCAATTCCTCAAGGATCTAGAACCAAAAATATCATTTGACCCAGCAATCTTATTACTGAGTATATACCCAAATGACTATAAATCATTCTACTATAAAGACACATGCATACATATGTTTATTGCGGCACTGTTCACAATAGCAAAGACTTGGAACTAACCTAAATGTCCATCAGTGATAGACTGGATAAAGAATATGTGGCACATATATACCATGGAATACTATGCAGCCATAAAAAAGGATGAGTTTGTGTCCTTTGCAGGGACATGGATGAAGCTGGAAACCATCATTCTCAGCAAACTAACACAAGAACAGAAAACCAAATACCACATGTACTCATTCACAAGTGGGAACTGAACAATGAGAACACATGGACACAGGGAGGGGAACATCACACACCAGGGCCTGTCAGGGGGTGGGGGCAGGGGTAGGGGAGGTATAGCATTCGAATACCTAATGTAGATGATGGTTTGATGGGTGCAGCAAACCACCATGGCACGTGTATACCTATGTAAGAAACCTGCACGTTCTGCACATGTACCCCAGAACTTAAAGTGTAATAAAAATAAAATAAAATAACAAAAAAGTAACTAATGTCATGACTTCCATATCTTACTAGTGTTTTACACTAATATGTGTTTTACAAGCCTTTCTCCAAATACATGTAAGTCTAGGTTATTTTTACTGAAGCTTCAGTCATAGTATGATGCTAAGTGCTTGCTCATGGTTTTCATTGCTATGGAGATCTCAAGGACAAAAATCATTTTATGAGCAAAGGCTACCCTTCTACCTCTTGCTCATTGTATAAAAATCATGACATTCACATGGGTCACCAGCAGTAAATGGCCGACGGAAATTATGGAAGGAAAACTCCATGTAACTGAAAAATCATCTCAAATGCATATTGGTCTCAACATGATTTCTGTCATCTTCACACATAAAGGCCAGCATGCTTTCATTTTCTCAAGCATGTGTGTAATTATGGCTTGGCTCATGTCTTCACAGAGTAGTGACCTGATAGCATCTAGAGAAATACCAAACACACACACTCTCAATAAATGTTTTCTGATGATGTAATGTTTCCTATTTATTGTTTTAATGGCAAGTCATTTTATCTTTCAGATTGGCACATTTTTATGGTAAATGCTGAATAATGAATTTAAGAATCCTCAACTTAGAGTTTAAAAAATTCCTTGAAAGCAATTTTGTCACCTTACCTCCTAATTTTCAGAATGCTATTTAATCTGCCAGTGACTAAGCTTGTAGGAAAAACCTTTTTTGTTGTTAGGTAAAGGAAAATGTGGGTGGAGAGAATGAGGTCTGATTTGTATCCACCTCATAATTTGGACTGTACAAGATAGAGGAAAAAGGAAATCTCAGCCCTCCCCAGGTAGGGATATGAGGTTGCTTAGAATTCCATTTTTGGGGAAGTCCATTACCAAGGTTATGTAAATTCTCAAGTAACAAGTTGACTCAGCATGTTCCTAAGCCGCAGACCTCTTAGGTGATGTATGCTATATACACGTCATTTGCCTATTTGCTCTCACTAAGTGACAGGGAAACCATGTATTTTCCCCACCTCATACACACACATAGCGGAAGTACACTAAGCTCCCCTTTGGTCTTGTTCTTATTCACCTTTCTTGCAATTAAGACATTCTGCACCTGACCTTAGCAATTAATTTAAATTATCTTCACCACTCCCCTCCACCATGATATTCCAGTGAGTTTAAACAATTCTAGATACTCTTCTTTTACCAAAAATGCTTTTCTTATCTTTTGTGTAGCTAGGAAAATTATTTCACATGTTATAAATCTATTTAGAAATCAGCTGGGATTGTCAAAGTTCTAACCACTATATTTCCCAAAGCTTACTTTCTATTTTGCATGTACATTTAACATCAGTGACAGTAGCCACTACTATCACATTCTTTTTAAAAGTATGATCCACAAGAAATCTTCTCAGTTTCTGAAAAAAGGCAGGGAACTAACATTTAATGAGTTCATCTCTGCTATTTGCAAGAAAGTTTTAATGGACTTGTATATCATTTAAAGTTTCTTGCTTTTTCTTTAAAGACTGATAATTTTTACTGGGAATAAAGGAGTTAGTCAGAGAGAGCAGAGTTTATAGAAAACATACAAATATGGGAGTCTTAGGCTTCCCATTCCCAACAAGGTGCTCTTCATTTTATACAAATGCCACCCTCACCACAGTTCCTGTATTAATCACGTCCATTCCTAACACTAACAGAAATCATCCTAGGCCACTGTATCACCTTGCCAGTAGCAATCTCGGTGTCTTAGCAGTAGCAATCCCATCACCACTTGTAAGTATGACCTTGGGCAGGTTTCCTTATCTCTCTGTGTCTCCAGTTTCTCATCTTTAAAGTGGATGACAATAGTAGCTACCTCACAAATGTGAGGCTTAGGTTTATGGTACTTCATTGAATCTACATTGCCATTGATTGTAAGAGGCAGCTTGTTTCAGAGATATTAATTTATGAATATAATATCCACAAATAGATGACATATAGTAATAGCTGAAAAATATCTAAGTACGAAATGAAGAATAGTGCCTGGCACAATAGGATGTGTCCAATAGGTGTCAACTGAGATTATTAGCAACCCATGGGCAACAGGGTAAAAGTGGGCTTGTCAAGCCTCCTGTGGGCCACGATATGGATTCTTCATCTGAGGAAGAACACCTGGAGCACATCCTTGTTGAGCTTGCCTGAGCAGGTCATGCCACTGTTCTGGGCCTCTGTAAATAGGGGGCTAGATTAGTCGCCTTTAATTTTTTTTTTCCTAGCAGGTAAACATATTTTTCCAAACGAAATCTTACATACGACCCAAAGTGTAAAACAGACAAAGGATTTGTTCCAGTTAAAGCAGGGCTGGAGGGGCACAAAGCTCTGCCTATCACGTTTCCTCCCCTTTACCTGCAGGGAAACCCCACCAAGAGTCCTTTCAGGGCAGTCATCTCACCTTGTTGTCATAGTAAGATCATGAGTCTCTTAACACACCTACAGCTGTTAGTTAATTAATGACTCCAAACTTTGTCATATTTCACCTTATTTGGCTGAATCAGTTAGTATTTAATAAGTGCACTGCACAGACACATTTTCTATTATACTTTTCTTGCTTTCCTCCACTTTGGTCTCCAAATTCCTTCCAATCCGTCTAACATAACTGAGACCATATTTTCATCTCAGTCAGGTCACCTCATGACCCTTCCCAGATTTAGTGTAATGCTCACAGAAGACACAACATGAAGGGTGTTGAACTTTTATTCCATATAAAGCTTTCTGCTCTCAAGGACTTTTTATTCTAACGTCTTCTTAAAACCCTCCTTGAGCTCCATCTCAGGAAGCCTCCACCCAATAATAGATTCAATTTAACTTTTTTTTTTTTTTTTTTGACAGAATTTTGCTCTTGTTGCCCAGCCTGGAGTGCAATGGTGCAATCTTGGCTCACCACAACCTCCGCCTTCTGGGTTCAAGCGATTCTCCTGCCTCAGCCTCCTGAGTAGCTGGGATTACAGGCATGTGCCACCACACTTGGCTAATTTTTTGTATTTTTAGTAGAGATGGGGTTTCACCATGTTGGTCAGGCTGGTCTCGAACTCCTGACCTCAGGTGATCCGCCTACCTCAGCCTCCCAAAGTGCTGGGATTACAGGCATGAGCCACCGCGGCCTGGCCCAATTTAACTATTTTTGTGTATCAATTATGAGCTTATGGGAAACATAACGTTCTTTTCCTGGATTGTTCACATATAGCTTAGCAGATAAATGAAAATAGAATACTCTATTCAGTATCCCACACAAATTGTATAAAGTGTTTCTTCTCTGATGGTGCCTGCTGGATTTGTGTGTATGTGAATAACTCAGGCTTGGTATGAGTTATGTGCAATGTACAATAGGAGCTAACTGAAGGCAGTTTCCACAGAAGCCCATGGTAGTGGCAACTCAGAGAGCTTTGACACAAAGAACAATTGACAACAGGTAAGAGAATGTTTTCTAAAATAAAATTGCTCTTTAGGGATTCAGAAAGTAAGCAGGATATTCCCAAATCATCTTTCTCCTAGATACTGAGCAGATATTGTCTCTTTGTAGTTTTTCCTGATTTATGTTTCCATAAATTAGAAGAAGTCAAATAGTGTTATTTGTTTTTCTCCAAAGGATCATTGGTTCAAGGGAGAAAAAAAACCCAAAGATCAAATACCAAAAGTCATTTAAAATAGCCTCTTTCTAGTCCTTAGAGGGATTATAGTATTCAATTCATTTTATTTTACACAACTATTTAGAGGCTAGAAAGCTTTATTTAATAAAACAATTACAATTAAAATATGTTTTAGCTTCATGGTATGCAGATTTGAGTAAGAAACAAAGTGGAAGAAAAAAAGTGAACGAAAGACAAGAGGAGAAGAAATCTCTGAGAGGAATGAGCAACAAAAGAGGAAGGAGGAATAGAGAGACCCAGAGAGGAAGCAGGAGGGAGACGAGGGGAGAGGGAGGCAGACAAGCAGAGCTTTGCCAGTTCTGCGGCTCCCTTGGGTGGTGGCTCCTAGCAGTCGTCATTCTTAACGATTACTGTTGACCTTCCTCAGCCTCTGTAATTCTGACATTTCCAATGCCTAAATGTAAACATTTCTAAATGTTGACCTGAACACCAGTGCCATTAAAAATAATTCTCTGAACATAGTAGCAATGACCATGTTCTGAGAGCTGGATAAGTCAAGTCAAGGGCCAGAGAGTCCCTCATCCCTGTCATGTCATTAAAGCTTCTGGTTGATGCAGATACTGATGACAGAACAGTTTTGACTAAATATGTTAATCTGACCTGTGATGACTTAACTGCCGATATCCAAAATCATTGAACCATCTATCTCTTAATTTCATGAAAATTTACTTTTAGTTGATTCTTGTTATAAGCATGTTTCTTTTGTATTCCTGGTTTTCCTTCTTCTTTTGCACTGATTTCCCCCTTGGTGTGTATTTTAAAGTTCTGAGAGCTAAACGGAGCAAAAGATGAGTATTCTGATGTTCTCAAAACAATGAAAATCTTGAAAAACATGGAAAATGAACAATAATTAAGTAAATGTAAGTAAGTAAGCTATATTGTTGCCCTTTCTTGTTGTCAAGATAACTGATTTCCTGATTGATTTTGTCTATGCTAGTCAAGACCCAAATGACTGCAGAAGTTTATTCATCTCTTTTTCTCCTCTTTTATGTATATAAAACACTGGAAAATTATTATTTGGTCTTACATTGGACCAAGTTGTCGCTAGTTAAAGTCAATGAAAGAGAAGCAATTGGACATTCTGGCCCAGATGGGAAGCTGATTATTTTATTTAATTAACCCAGAAAAGATACACATTTAAATTCTATATATTATCAACATTAATTTTGTAGATAGACCCTCCTTCTTACGCCAAACCCACATCAGGAACGTCTTCATTAAGGTCCAGTCCCTTTATGGAATCTCATGAACTAACTGCACAGCCTGTTCTGTTTAATCCAACATCAGCAATGGAGGCAGTTCCCTGCTGTAGAGAGAAGTAGTCAGGCTCTGGAGGTAGTTCCTCCAATCACTTTAATGTCTTACTTATCTTCTTTGTGCTTCGGTAGTAAAGAGGCACAATCATAATACCTATTTCTCATGGTTGTTGCTTTAAATGAGATTATGTCTATAAAGCACTTAGGTACAAAAGGTGTTTACTAGAATAATTATCGATATTATCTTTCTGATTGGCCCAAAGTCTTTTTTCAGAAAGAGCCATCCCATTTCCCTTTATTGGCAGCAAAAGAGTCTATCAGATATAACTACTTCTCAGTTTAAAGGGTGACTTCAGGGTAGTCTTGGAGCCCACTGGGTAAATCTCACAGAGTCTGTGTTTTCCTGGTCTGCGCTTTGTTAATTAGTCATTCATGTTTTTAGAACTACCGTGCACCCTGTATATGGAGAAACCATATTTAAAGAATTGAAGTCAAAGAAAACATTCAGCACTGAAACTGTAGAGAGCACATTGACTTTTGATGGCTCAGATGACGTTTCAGGATTCTGTGGTCCCTTGTCCTCCCCACTCCCGAATGTGGTATAAGATTGGATCTCTGTCTATATAAGAAGTATATATTATATCCAATCTTTTTTCTAAAATAATGATGTTCACAGGGCTCATGAATTCATTGCTGCACAGGAAGGATGTTGCCTATACACTGACTAAATCACTTTCAACCATAAATGTATTATTATATTTCAAAGAAGTATGTAGCTAATCTTGTGACAAGTTAAATGCAAATTCATTTAAAAGCACTCCTGAATTAACCATGACTCCTTGGCGTTAGAATTCTTCAACAACAAGGAACACTAAATTAATTACTGCCATTTATTGTTTTGTTAGGTGAGACACCCTTTCTATTAAACTAGGGTCCATGCCATAAAACATAAGATTCTCAGACACAACAAAACGAAAGCTCAAAACCTCAGTAGGGCAAAAGATACCATAGAGAAAATAATTTCTACATGTTTGACATATCTTTAATAGAAAAAGAGCCTTTATAAGTAAATAAGAAACAAATGAATAAATGGGCAAATAATATGAATCAGACTATTGGTGGAAAAATAAACACACTGATGAAAATATACCAGATCTAACTATTGATCAAAGAAAGACAAACCAATGAGAGGATACTATTTTTGCCCCAATATGTTGGTAGATATTTAAAATATTCATAACATAAAGTATTAATGAGAGTAGGGAAGGAAAAGAAACTATGTTATTGAGAGTGTAAACTGGTACGGCATGTCAGAAGGAAATTTGGCAGTTTCTATAAAATTTTTCAAAGTATGTTTCCACTCAGGAAGTGAAATTCAAGATAGGTATTTTAAAATACAACATTAAAAGAATATATTTCACATATGCTTGAGATCTAGATGTACAAGGATGTTCATTGCAGCATTGTTTGCAGTGGATAAAGACTGGAAACAATCTAAATGTTTATCAGTAGGGGCATGAATGGATAAAATATGGTACTGCCAAATGGAATATTAATCTAATGTGATACCCTGTGTGTGAATCTTGTATGGAGTATGGACTGCTGTCCTGACATAGGTTGAGTGAAAAAAAAAAGTTATAGACTGCATACGGTGAGATTAAGTTTTTATGTAAAAATATCACAGTTTTCTATATCTATATGTCTGTGCTATTTATTTCTATGTTTCTATCTCCATATATAATTCTATTTCCTTAAGTGTCTATGTGTGACTATCTATTCCTTTATTGTTCTATGTACATAGGAAAAGAGTCTAGAGTGATACACAGTAACCTCTCTGTGAGGTCCTATGGCTGCCCCCTGGGAAAGCATGGGGAGGAGGCTCCTATACAGGTGATAAATGAGGGTTCAGCAGATCTCTTGGGAAGAGGACACAGGACACAGTGAAGGTTAATAATTGGACTACTTTATTTTTATGGCTGTGTGTTGGTGGCTGCAGGGCCAAGACAGAGGGTGCTATAGCCACCTGTCACCCTAGGGAAGGAAACAAGGATGGGCCTTGAGTCCAGAGAGAAGACGATTTCTCTGATCATTTTAGACAGGAGGCTGGAGAGGCTGATGGAACTTATCTCACCTTGTGGTATGGAGTTGGAGTGGACTCTGGTTGAAGAGTGCAGATGTTGCAGTTCTTTCTCTCCATCCTCTAGGCCTAGTGGTCATGAAATGAAGGATATCTGATCTCTAGCCTCACTACTGAGTATCCCATGTTGAAGCCAAGATCTGAGGAGAGGGCCCATGTGGCTGCTGCTGGAACTCCTCCAGATCCAGCATTTCAGAAGCAGGACTGTGCTTCCAAACACTGACTTTGTGTGAATGTTAGCAAAGAGACCTGTCCTCAATGAACCCAGTCTTAGAGTATCACAGAGTGACATACCTGAGTCTACTAGCAGAATAGAGGTCCCCATTCCTCTGCTGCGACACACTGACCACCAGACCGTGGGGCTGCCAGTGATATCAAAGAGGCCACATCAAGAGCTAGAGAACATGGGGCCTGAGAAGGCTCTTATTTTTGTCTCGTAAGACAACAATGACCAGGATTGACCCTTTGGTCTCCAGAGTCCCTGATCTTCTTAGAATGCACAATAGTGATCTGGAGTCATGAAATTTGAATATTAGAAGGAACTGTTCTTGTTAGGTACATAATGGGTTATATATACACACTGACTTTCACATATATTCTAGAAAAGAAATCAAGTCAGTGATATCAATACATGCAGTGCGTTCAAAAGAATGAGAGAAGAGAGAATAGGAGTGTTTAAACTTCCTTAAGGAAGATTTCACAGAGGGGACTTTAGCAAATCCTTGAGGATTTTCCTCGTTCGAATTTTCTTCCTCAAGTCAAATAAGTGAGAATATTTTCAGCCGTTACCTGAACATTGTTGGAAAGTGCAAAAATTGTCTTGAATTATTTTAGTGACATTTTTCTTCTAGTTTGACAGAGACTGATATAAAGCCCAGAGACAAGCCACCTGTCTGAATACCTTTAGTATGTGTAATAGTAGTGGTACACATGGTAATATCACTCTAAACATTGGAGGCCTCTCTTCCCAGTTTGCCATGCAGAACATCTAATCCTACCCATGAGGGGCCAAAGCCAGTGAAAGCAGAAAAGGAGTATTCACCATGCAGGGATCACAGAAGGAACTATGAGGACCAGGCCAGGGAGTTGGAGACAAACAGTGTTTAGCCCAGTTTTAGACCTGGCACAGCTTTCCCATGCAAAACCATTCCTTTTCAGACTTCCACCCCTTTAGTTCCCTGAGCTCATTACTGCCTTGACCAGGTGTTCTATAAACACAGTCCATTAAAGAAAATTCTTAAAATATGTCCATGAATTCCCTTGCGTAAATGACTAAAGTTTCATACTTTCACGGTGACGACCTTGGTTATATTCCTGGAAAGTCCATATCTAGTAAAACTCATCACTCTACTCCAAGGTACCAAATAGACGTGGCAGCTAAGTAAAAGTGGTTTGTTTGCTATTCAAGTGTGGCTTCCAGCCAAGCTGCTGACTCTCAGCCACTCCGATATAGACATTCTGGAGCTGCCACACTCATGACTGATGGTGCTCACATGCTGAAGAAACATGGTTTGCATCACCCTTAATCAAAGTCTCTGGAGGCTGGAAAACAAACAGCAGTTGCATGACATTTCCATTGAGAAGTTGATGAAATGTAAGGTTTTCTTTTGCTCAAAATATACATACAAAATTTTGCAAGTAATTTCAGGAGGTTAGGGGATATCTGAAACACATGTATGGAACCTGGGAAATCCACAGATGCCAAGCTAAGCCCCCAGGTGCTAACAGGAAAGGACCAAGGAAGAAATGGACCCCAGGGATTTTAAATACCTCAGATGGGCCGTGTGTAGAAATGGCAAATTGTTTTTCATTGTCTCTCCTTCCCTTTTCCCTTTCTCTCCCCTTCCATTTTTATTCCCTGCCTTAAGAAGAAATTCTATATTTTAGTCTTGTTTTCTGCCTGGATATAAGTAGTCGCTGTTGGGGCTTAAGTGTGACACATTGAGACAAAATACAGTGAGTTCTGCTATAATGTGACCCATGTGTTTCTAAAAATCACTGCACTATACAAAATCATAGAATCAAAAACCACATGCTTACAGGAAAATGAGATTAGGAGCACAGCATTCAAAAACTTCATCAGTGACACTAAAAATGAAGATAGCAACCTCATTTTAAAAGATAGCTGTTTTAGGCATGTTATATGGTTAACGAACACATAAATAATAGAATAAACATTGTTTTACCTAGAAAAAGACTTGAAGCTTGTTCATGGAGGTAGGTGTTGGAAGGGTTACAGTTTGTGAGTTATTGAGACATGGTGAAGGAGAGTTCTCTGGGATGGAAAATTGTGAAACTAGATGTAGATGGGTGTGGCTCATTATACATGCGGTGAACTGAGGATGCTGGTGGCTGTCAGAGGTGTGAGGACATCTTACGTATTCCTACATGGCTCAGTTCAGCTGGATGCAGTTTTCTGCCTTCACCTAGCATTTCTTGCTGATGAAATTAAACATAGGGAAACACAAAGTTCTTGTTATACTCAAATTGTTCCTCGATATATTAACCGCATTGGAATAAATCATTATTTTCAACATAAGCCTTATAGCAGCACTGGTTATATCTAGATTATAAAAATAATTATAATTTAAAGAGTAAGCAGCCATCAAAACCCCAATGAAATGATACTGTAAGGGTAGCAATAACGTTAGTATTTCTGAGCAATGAATAATTTACTTTGCCTAGTGACCCAAATACTTTTGGGCCTCCTTGCTCCCACCCTAAGGTTCATCTCCACATAGTGATACATTCAAATGAAATGCAAATTTGGATCCATAACTTTAAACCATGCGGTGAATTCTGAGTGACGTTTTCTCAGGGCTAGGAAGGAGTTGCTACAGTACACACCAGACTTCCTGGAACATCCTCATTATACATTTTTATCCCTGATGTCCCATACCATGTGGCAGCTATACTAATCTTACTTCCCTCTCTTGTCCACACTTCTGATACCCTCTACCTGCATCTCCCAAAAGCCCAACAAAATTTCAACCTTTGCTGGATCTTTTCTTAGCGCCCTTTCATCTCTTTCCCTCTTTTCCTGCCTTTTTCCCCGAAATTAAAAATTCCATATCTATGTATGTTACACTCCCACTGCTGCTTTGACAAATTACCGCAAACACTTCAAGGAGATGCACATCTATTCAGGTAAGAACAAAACAGCATAAATTTATTATCTTACATTTCTGAAGGTCAGAAGTAATAACTCAAAATGAGCTTTATGGGACTAAATTCAAGGTATTTTTGGCTGGGCTGCATTCTTTCTGAAGGCTCCAGGGAAGAGCTTGTTTTTTACTTTTCCCAGACTCTAGAAGCCATCTGTATTCCTTGGCTTCTAGCCCCGCATCAGTCCAGCCTCCACTTCTGAAACAACAGTTCCTTCTTTTACTCTGACTCTCCTGCCTTCCTCTGATAAAGGCTCCTGTGATTGCATTGGGCCCACAGGATAATCCAGGATAATCTTACCATGTAAAAAATCTTTAATTTATTCACATCTGCAAAGTCCCCTTTGTCATGTGAGGTAATATTTTCACAGGTTCCAGGGATTACGGCATGGATGTCTTTTGGGCATTGGCAAGTCTATCACACCAGAGATGATATCCAAAAATGCTTAACAACTGATGTGCCACTTAAGGCAGAAATTCTGACTTTCAGAAAGGCCTCTGGTCATAGTGCTGGAGCAAGACTCTGAGACCCCTTATGTACTGGTAGATGAATTATGGAGATGTCTCAAGGGTGGGACTGGGGTGTCTAACATAGTGGTGAGGCACTCCAGGGCCAGGAGCAATGGTTCTCTCTAGGCAGTAAGAAAGATATTTGACTTTTTTTTTTTAAACCTCCAGTATGGCCACACACGTGTATTTTGGCTGAACACTGACCTGTCCATTCTCTTCCTTCTCTCATCAGTTTAGCCTCCCTTGGCTTCTTTAAGTTCTCCCCTTCACCCTCATCCACGATCAGCATGCAAACCTCCTGGGATGTTATCATGTGCTGTACTTAGCCCTTTTACTTGAAATGTCTCATTTAAGCCTTATCAGAACCCTATGATTAGATTCTGTACTTAGCTTCCTTTTGCAATTACACACATAGGATCATATGTGCTATTAATTGTTAGGACCTGGATTTGAACTCAAGATTTAGAAATTGACCTCCTAACCACTGTGGTTAGTGTCTTCAAGGAGATGCACATCTGTTTACGTGGATAAGGAGTGCATGTACAAAGACCATACAGGCAATGTGGAGACACTAAGGGGCAACCCTTAGTCTACATGCATTCATAAGTTTGCACAGAATCCTGTCATATAGAATTTAATTATTACAGGGAGGAATTCTTGATCATGTTGTATGAACTCTTGTCTACTGTGTAAGGCCAAACCTGTATACTCTTGAATAGATATTCCATAATAAAAAGATTGCAGTCAACTTCAGAGCAAATCAAGTCAAAACTCCAATTTATGTTGGCTACATAACAGTCTAGAATAAAGTATGGTATTCTAAAGTATGTAATGAAATGAATGAATGAATAAAATCTATAGTCAAGAGTTTTATTTATAAGTCCTATGGTCTTATATGGTACATGACTTTCTAGCTAGCATATTATATTCAACTTTCTCAAATGGGTTAAGAGTCTCAGGAACAAGAGAAGCAGAAGAAAGGAGGATGATAAAACCATTTCTGGACTTTGGGTCTTTAATTAATCTCTACCCGGTCACAGATGCAGTTAGAAATGTGTTGCTTATACCCAGAGGAAATAGTATCTAATAGAAATAAGTAATACAACCCTAAGAGAAAACGAATCATTTATGGGTATATTTTATTTTGCTGTTTGGAAATATTTTTTGGTTCGCACAAGAATGAGCATTAGCAAGTTTCACTCATTTAACTGATGCATTATACAGAAGAGATGGACATCAGATAATTTTTAAAATGATAGTAGAGTGAGATCTTGATTGGGAAGGATAGATTTTCCATCGAGTCCCTTAGAATCATTTGTGATATTAATAAATCAGATTGTTAAATAACTTGTCAGAAGCCAAAATAAATGGTTAAAGATGCTTTGGTGAACAGTTGGAAGCAAATTCTATTTTAAACCCTTGAAACTTGGTAAGAACCTAAAATATTCTTGCTAATTTGGAAAATACCTCTTTATTTAAAATTTCCTAAAAGGTAGCCTCTCCTCCTACTTTTATGATGGAATACTGGATGATTTTAGTCAAAAGACATAGTTATTACCATAAGAAAAAGTCCTGCATGAAAGCACATGTTGCCATTTTACTCATTATCGAAGTGCTCTTATGACTGTCAGAGAGAACAGGTAAGATGCCAGGGGAGGCCGAGAAAAAGAGATCAAAGTGTTTTTGTTTACTTTTTTGAAGTCTTGTAGTACCTACTGTTTATTATACATGCTTCTTGATTCATGCTGAAATTGGAATTCACCCATTCTCTCTTTTTCCTGTCAAAGATGCAGATGGGGCACATTTCGTTGACTCCATCAATCCCTGCCCCCACACATTAGCACATGCACACGTATACCTAGCCAGTGGAAAAGAAAAAAGAGTTACTCACATTCATCCATTTTACAAAGATTTCCAGGCTGCAATGGGAGGGCTTTACCTCTCCCTGAAGGATGAATAAATAGGTAGCTTAACTGACAACCTGTTCTCAGTCAAGCTGAAGTGAAAACGAGACCAACGTCTAGCTCTACTGTTGATACTTATGAGATCCAGTCCTGGCAACATGGAGAGGATAGTCATCTGTCTGATGGTCATCTTCTTGGGGACACTGGTCCACAAATCAAGCTCCCAAGGTCAAGATCGCCACATGATTAGAATGCGTCAACTTATAGATATTGTTGATCAGCTGAAAAATTATGTGAATGACTTGGTAAGACTATACTTGTCACAACAAAATCTAAATCATACTTTTCAATTAATATAAAAGGAGGGTTTGGCTTACAAAAATAACTCAGAACAAATTTTCTTTTGCTCTAGGACCCTGAATTTCTGCCAGCTCCAGAAGATGTAGAGGTAAGACCAATTGAATTTATTTCTGAAAATACATTTGACATAACTTTTAAAATCTAATAAGAAAGGCATTAACATGATTATATAGGAGTATACTGAATTTTAATGAACTTAGCGTTCTAATAATTGATGAAATATTTATTTATATTTTGGTTGAATTCATTGATTTACCAAAAACCAACTAAAAAATGATATATTATATTCCTCATAAACTATGTTTATCTTCAAGAATCTCTAAGAGTACTCCTAAGTAGTATTGCTGAGACAGAATAACAAAACTAGAAATGAAATCTATACTCTGATCAGTTTCTGAACAATGCACAGCTAGTTACTCTTTAAGAGCCCTTGGGCATGAAAGCTTTTGAGCCCTCTTTGTTATCCTACTTAAGAAACATAGATACATACAATAGGAAGCAGAATTAACCTTTTAATAACAAACTTAAAAATGAAAGAAAGAAAGAATTAGATTACAGGGACAGCATGGAGAAATGGTGGTGTGGAAATCAAAGCTGTCCTTTAGAATATAATTCACATATACCTTGGCTTCAGTGAGTCTTGTCTTTGGCCTTCCATGAGGTCTTTTGAAAGAACCATTTTCAACAATTCATCCCATCTCTTAAGCCATTTAAATCCATTAGAGTTCCAGGAAGGAGAGGCTTGGCATGTAGTTCAAGAGTGCTGTCCGCTGATCTTTTTCTCTAGCAACTTCTATGATCTGATCTTCTGGTCTGGTACCCTGAGAGTATAAATGCAATTGGGGAAATGTTTTCATTGTCACAGACCTTTAATTGCATAAATTAGAATAACTAAAAGTGCTACCAGTAACTAGGACACTACAAAGGGGGAGACTGAAGAAGATACATTGCAAAGAAAACAATTATCGTAAATGACTATGTGTAAAAGTTTAGAAAGTGAATGAGTCACAACTATTGCTTTTCTCTAAAATTCACTCTCTAGCTCTGAACCCAACCACTCTCATTTACTAGGTCCTTTTCTAATAAGCAGCATCTAAAATGAAAGTAGCACATTCAGCTTATTGGAAAGACTTTTCCAATAACTGAAAATACTTCTTAATCAATGTGCCTAATTATCAAAACATGCATTTCTAGCATTTCATGCACCTTGTTTAACTGTTATGGTTAGAGTCCCTTTCAGAGTTTCCTGGCTGTAGTCTGTAACATGCAAAATAAGAAATAGGAAAGAGATTCCACCTTCTAACCTGAGTTCATCCAATGGGTACTTCCTTTAGATGCTTTTTTAATGAAAGATTTTTTTTTATCTTACATCATAATGAGAGGATTTTGTCTCAGTGATACTATATCTATCTGATAATCTGATCAAGCAATGCTGGCTATGATACAAGTGAGTAATAGTGTAACTTGGATCTTTAAGCTATACTAGTAGGCAAACTCAGGAAGAAAGAAATCGTTCAAGGTCACATCAGCATTATATCAAGCTAGCTTCAAAGCAGGGTCTGTAAGAGATTTTAACACGGTGAAACCCCATCTCTACTAAAAATACAAAAAATTAGCCAGGCGTGGTGGTGGGCGCCTGTAGTCCCAGCTACTCGGGAGGCTGAGGCAGGAGAATGGCGGGGAGCTTGCAGTGAGCCGAGATCGCGCCACTGCACTCCAGCCTGGGCGACAGAGCGAGACTCGGTCTCAAAAAAAAAAAAAAATTAAAAAAAAGTGAAATGAAAATAAAGCCATCTAATGTTGTACGCATATAATAATTATCTAACATTTCTAATTGGCCTGGCCAGGCATCTTTCTTTTTCTCTTTTTCTTTCTGTCTAATCATATAACCAGTGGCTCTCAACTGGTGGTGATTTCTGTACCCCAGAAAACATTTGGCATTGGCTGGAAAAATTTCTGGTTGTCACACGTGGAGGTAGAAATGGGGGTGCTATTGGCATCTAGTAGGTAGAAGGCGGGTACTAAACATTCTAGAATGCACAAAACAGCCCTGACAACAAGGAATTATCTAGCCCCAAATGTCAGTGGTATCACCATTGAGAAACCCTGATATAAACCTAGTTTGTGTGTAGGACAAAGGTAATCATTTTTTTTTTTTAGACGGAGTCTCGCTCTGTTGCCAGGTTGGAGTGCAGTGGCGCTATCTCAGCTCGCTGCAACCTCCGCCTCCCAGGCTGAAGCGATTCTCCTGCCTCAGCCTCCCGAGTAGCTGGGACTGTAGTCGCACGCCACCATGCCCAGCTAATTTTTGTATTTTTTAATCGAGACAGGGTTTCACCATGTTGGCCAGGATGGTCTCAATCTCTTGACCTCATGATCCACCTGCCTTAGCCTCCCAAAGTGCTGGGATGACAGGCGTGAGCCACCATACCCAGCCAGGACAAAGGTAGCCTTGCCCAATTAGCAAGACTCCTTAGGGGGAATGGCCAGGGCTTTCTTTGCAGAAGAAAAAAAATGTAAAAATAGGCCTCAGCTGGGTGATGTGGCTCCTGCCTATAATCCCAATGCCTGTAATCCCTTTGGGAAGCCAAGGTTGGAGGATTGCTTGAGGTCAAGAGTTTGAGAACAACCTGGGCAAAATAGTGAGACATCCTGTTTCTACAAAAGAAACAAAAAAAGCCCTAAGGAGGCAAAAAGTTTCAAAAATTCAATTGCAAAACAACAAAGACAAGTGTTACTCCTGGCAAAAGGAGCACTTGACTTGTTCTTCAGCTGAAGAGGAATGGTTTGTTAATTCTTGCTTTTGACTTCACTACCCCTCCTTCTAGTCTGCAAAACTAATGTAGGAGCAGAAAACTCCTCATGTTCTCACATGTTAAAGCATGAGGGAAACAAAGCCTTGCCTTTGGAGTCTGTTGTCACCAAGGCATAGCAAAGGAAAACAATGTTTATGCTTCCAGACGGTGCTAAATATGGACTTGGGCATCCTCTAGACTCCTGAGTGATAGGGCACCTGAGGCTGCCTAAATCAAGGTTAATCTTTTCACTCTCCTCAATACATCCTTAAGGCAGTTTAGTGGAGACAGCTCTCCACTTCTTTTCCTCTTTTGAGGCGGCCTTTGATGTGCATATAAAGCCAATTCCAGCAGTTATTTATCCTGGACCACATATTGCTAGACACAGCTCTGCTGCTTGCAGAGCAAAAGAAAACAAAACACCATTGTCTGTTAACACAAGTAAACAAGGAAGGGTGGGAGAGGAAGCACAGCCCCATCAATACGGGTGTCAGTGTCCAGGTGCCATTCAAAGGCTTTCAGAAAAGATTTGCAGTTGTTTTTACAACTGAAATTGTAGTTTTACAATTTCAGTGCTTTGAGTACTGGTACTGACCATTCCTGGCAATATTATCTCAAGGGAGTTCATCTGGCTGGCAGGGCCCCTCTACTTCTTTGGAACCTAATTTTCTTTCAGCATACACATGTAAATGTTAACTCAGCAAAATGAGCCTCTGTGAGAAATGCTGGTTTTTCAGATCATCACGGATGAAGCAGTCAGTATTTTCAGTTTCAGCTGGAAAATTTACCTCTTTAAATATGAATATTATTTTTTCCAGTAAGTTAAGCCGGTTGTGGTCAAAAAGAAGAGAAAAGAAAAAACTTCAACAAACATGAACATGTGGTTTTCAAGGAAAAAAAAGTGCTATATTGAACATTTATAAATAGTTTCTATTAAATAAGCATTTTGGCAAACATATGGAAAGGACACCACCTTGCCCTTATGAGAGGCAATCTGCCTTGATATAAGGAAACCAGATAAGCTGCTTCTCAGCTTGTGGCTATATATGCAAAGCAAACCTGATAGGTTTGTGTCTTAGAGATGCATGTTATTAATCAACATTCATATTGGGTAAGCATATGGGTTGGAAAATGCAAAGCAGGCCAGATGCTGTGTTCAGCTGATTGTCCATAAGAAGATTCAGGTAATATTGTTACTTATAGGCCTGCCTTTGTAGGGACTGGAAGGGATTGAGGCTTCTGGTTATAAGGTAGTAGCTTCCATATGCATTAGTGAAATGAAAATATAGCAACTTCAGGGGGAAAATAGCATCACATACACATGTTTGCTGAAAGAAAAAAGTAAGTTGGATACAAGTAACCTGGATATAAGCTTTTGGATCAGCATTAACATTTTTCAACAAGTCAGTATATATTTGGTTCTTCCAAGTACATTCCATTTCCTTTCCAGTTTGATTGCTAAGCTTTTGGCTTGTTAGTCATTAGTTATTTTTCCAAGTCAAGAGATAAGTGTTTGATGCTTATTTTATACACTCCTCCATTCTCTGAGATCCTATTCTTACCTTCTAAGAAATTACCTTCCCTCTCATTGGTTGGGCAAGCCTCAAACTGTCCCTCAACTGCTTGATTCAGGCAGAATCCTACCCTAACTGAGCTGGGAGTATGAAAAGGGTTTTAGAAAAGTCATGTGTGATCTATGCAAGCATATTGAATTTTAGATGTAAAATATGCTATCAGAGGTAGGTACCCATTTCCTTTCCCCAAAGGAGGGGCTTTAATTCATTTTCTTCATCTGTTAACTTCACAAATGTATGTTGACATTAACTGGCAAGACACTATGCCTGGCGCTGTACAGAATAAAATGCTGCTCAAGACATGTCATGACAGATACATTATAGAAACCGCAAACAAATGAAAAATATTCTTCATCAGACTATAACATAATTCACCCAAAGCTGCCACTAGTCACAGTGTAAGTTTTAGAGCCTCATAATTCAGCAAATGTGTTCCTAAACCGAACTAACTCTCCCTTACAAAACACAAAGGTCTTGTCCACCACCCAGATGTCAAAATGGTCCTCTGTATAGCATCAGGAATAAAGCATTGTGAAGAAGTGAGGCTCCTTTCTCTCTTATCTGCGAGGCAGGGGATTATCCCTTTTTCCCATCCCAAAGATTAAGGAGGAGGTGAAATCATACTTCACTCATCTGTTGAAATGATGTAATGCACGACATTGCAGAAGGGACAGAAACAGAGGATTGGGAAAGCTATCTTTTACTTTCTGAATAATATTTGTTAACATATATGCAAATTGTTTATCTTTCAGACAAACTGTGAGTGGTCAGCTTTTTCCTGTTTTCAGAAGGCCCAACTAAAGTCAGCCAATACAGGAAACAATGAAAAGATAATCAGTTTATCAATTAAAAAGCTGAAGAGGAAATCACCTTCCACAGGTGCAGAGAGAAGACAGAAACACAGACTAGTAAGATTGTCATTTGTCATCTATCTTATTTGTACTTATAAACTATATATCTTGCATTGCATAAACACACATGCATACCTGTAGCCAGAGCTGCTGGCGTCTTCCTTACCTATGCCTTATTATACGTGGTGCAATTTTTTTTTTTGAGACAGAGTCTTGCTCTGTCGCCCAGGCTGGAGCGCAGTGGTGTGATCTCTGCTCACCGCAAGCTCCACCTCCTGGTTTCACGCCATTCTCCTCCCACCTCAGCCTCCCGAGTAGCTGGGACTACAGGTGCCCGCCACAACGCCCAGCTAATTTTGTTTTTGTATTTTTAGTAGAGATGGGGTTTCACCGTGTTAGCCAGGATGGTATCGATCTCCTGACCTCGTGATCTGCCCACCTCGGTCCCCCAAAGTGCTGGGATTACAGGCATGAGCCACCGCGCCTGGCCTATACATGGTGCATTTTTTTAAATTTTCTTTTATTTTTTGAGATGGAGTCTTGCTCTGTCGCCCAGGCTGGAGTGCAGTGGCTGGATCTCAGCTCACTGCAACCTCCGCCTCCCGGGTTCACGCCATTCTCCTGCCTCAGCCTCCCGAGTAGCTGGGACCACAGGCGCCGGCCACCTTGCCCGGCTAATTTTTTGTATTTTTAGTAGAGACGGGGTTTCACCGTGTTAGCCAGGATGGTCTCGATCTCCTGACCTCGTGATCCGCCCGTCTCGGTCCCCCAAAGTGCTGGGATTACAGGCATGAGCCACCGCGCCTGGCCTATACATGGTGCATTTTAAGAAGTAGGGTCACTCTTTTAAGTCCACAGACTTGAAAGTATTCAGAAACCCAATTATAATTTCCTAGTACTCCTTGGTAGCTGGAATATGTTAATATAGCTTCTCAAGGTGAGGAAGTCATTAGGCAGAGAATCCAATTGTGATTTTGGAGTTAAGGAATATTTCCTCTCATATGGTCACAGTATTCTTATTAACAGGAGCTAGATCCTAGCTTTCTAACAAGAAAAGAGCCTACAAGAGACTCAGGCAAATCTTAAACTTTGCTTCCTCTCTTAAATCATATTACTATCCTGTACATTAGCAGAGTCAGTATTGAATTGAAATAGGCAGGCCTCATTACTTGGCTGGGGAATTTTAATAGTCCCTAGCTTTTTGGAGCTCTGAGATCCTCTTGTATATGCCAACTCATGAGCAATGCAGATACTCAAGAACATGAGTAATTCAAAGATTAATCAAAGCCAGTGGGAAAACACATAAAATAAATTACTCTCAATTTTTTTTTTTTTTTTTTTTTGAGACGGAGTCCCAGTCTTTCACCCAGGCTGGAATGCAGTGGCAAGTCTTGGCTCACTGCAGCTTCTGCCTCCCAGTTCAAGCGATTCTCCTGCCTCAGCCTCCCGAGTATCTGGGACCACAGGCGCACACCACCACGCCTGGCCAATTTTTGTATTTTTAGTAGAGACTAGGTTTCACCACGTTGGTCAGGCTGGTCTCAAACTCCTGACCTCAAGTCATCTGCCTGCCTCGGCCTCCCAAAGTGCTGGGATTACATGTGTGAGCCATTGCGCCTGGCCTCAAATTTTTTAAATTAGTTCTTTCTCCTCCAAAAAATTCCACATGTGATTCAAATGAAATCTTAATTACATTATCAAAATGATTCTTATTTCCTTTGATTGCTTGGCCTGGTGACCATGTGAAAAATGTCCCTCTAAATCTTTCCTCAGAAAGAAAGGAGCTGAACATATTTTTGGAACTCATTAAGTGATAGCTTTGGAGCTAAACTTAGAACTCTCCAGTTAAGTATGCTCATCTCATAGATGAGGAAAGTGAGATCTACCAAGGAGTTAAGTCACTAGCCCCAAGTTCCATACATAGTGTCAGAATGATAAGAATTAGACCGTATATCTACTACCTTTTAGTGAAATGCTCTCACTACAACATCGCACTGGCATTGAGATGCTAACTACCACGCAATGGCTTGGTGTTTGGTATCTAAATAGGAATAAAGACAAATAGCATAAACTAAGAAAGTTTTTTTAAAAAATGCAAGTGAGCAATACATATATGTTCAATCTCCCTAGTAATCACATACATGTGAGTTAAAACAAGGAAATCCTGTTTTTGTCCAATTAAACATTTTAAACAATACCCTATAATAATAAGAATGCTCCAAGTGAAAAGAGGTAAAACTCTACATCAAAGCCTTAAAATTTTTTATCCCTTTTATTTAGTAATTCTACTTCTAGGAATATATCAAATAAGCAAAGATATATATGAATAATTATTTACAGAGATGTTCTTTGGAGTAATGTAGACAAAAGTAAAAAGTTAGATACGGCTGGGTGTGGTGGCTTACGCCTGTATTCCCAGCACTTTGGGAGGCTGAGGCAGGCGGATCACCTGAGATCAGGAGTTGAGGCCAGCCTGGCCAACATGGTGAAACCGTGTCTCTACTATTAGCCAGGCATAGTCGTGCGCGCCTGTAATCCCAGCTACTTGGGAGGCTGAGGCAGGATAATTGCTTGAACCCAGGAGGTGGAGGTTGCAGTGAGTGGAGATCACGCCACTGCACTCCAGCCTGGGCAACAGAGCGAGACTGTCCAAAAAAAAAAAGTTAGATGCAACCTATGGGTCCAAAAATAGTAATAGTTCCACTCTATGTTGGAATACAGAATAACCACTACATGTCATATTTCTGAACACCATTTAACACTTAGGAAATGCCTGTGATATGTTAAGTGTAAAAAAAAAAAAAAAGCAAATCACCAACTGGTATAAATAATGTAAATGCATAATAATAATTAAAAATACCAAAAACACAGAGAGAATATACATTGAAACATTGCAGTGGGATTCCTATCTCTGGGAATGGGATTACAAGGACTTTTTCCATTGTTACTTTCCAAACAGTTTTATGTACTTCTCAAATTTTTTCAGTGAACATAATTTATGTTTTTAATAAAAAAATTTTTTAAGAAAAATTTTATTAAGAAAAAAAATTTAAAGAAGACTGTTACTTTTTCATTGATTTCTAGACATGCCCTTCATGTGCTTCTTATGAGAAAAAACCACCCAAAGAATTCCTAGAAAGATTCAAATCACTTCTCCAAAAGGTATCTACCTTAAGTTTCATTTGATTTTCTGCTTTATCTTTACCTATCCAGATTTGCTTCTTAGTTACTCATGGTATACTATTTCCACAGATGATTCATCAGCATCTGTCCTCTAGAACACATGGAAGTGAAGATTCCTGAGGATCTAACTTGCAGCTGGACACTATGTTACATACTCTAATATAGTAGTGAAACTCATTTCTTTGTATTCCAAGTGGAGGAGTACAATATATTAGGGATGGGAAAAAAAAACTCATAAGTGTGAAAAGTCAGGATTATTTCTCCATAATCACTATACAATAGTCTGATTTCCTATGTTATTGATTTCTATGACTTCTGAAGTTTTTACTTTATTTCACTGCTCAACTTTGACATTTCTTGGTTGAAGGAGAAGGTTAAAATTTTTAATCAAAAATACAGTTTTGACATTTATTGATTTTATATTAACCTTGAGCTTGATTACTACCAGAATGAGGTCTATTATGATCATAACTTAAAACATATATACCTTCATTCCAGCTGAAAATATAGAAGCATAGAAGCAAAACATATAAAAGCAAAATGAAAAGCTGACATTTTTATTCTTTTAAGGAAATGAAAACTGAATGTTTAAAAACTTATATCTGAATATTTTTTTAAATCTCAGAATGTCTAACATATAAATACGTACTTTATTTATGCACTGGGGGATACCAGATGGCTATAAAAGTCTTACTTCTTTATTGGGGTTTATAAAAATATTTAAATACTATAGATATGAATGTATTTATGGAATAGACTCTTAGTCAGTGGCAATAGAGTATTAAGAAGTGGATTTAGTATTACCTTCCTCCAGTCCCCAGTCCCCTTATAAGCTAACATTTTAAGCGTGTGGAAATGGCAATTTAAAGCTATAGAGGGACATATACCAGGTTGTCTTCTGGAACAAAACATAGTTTTAAAAGTATTGTAGCTCTCTTCTCAAACTGTTATAATGATCATATTATGAGCGAGCTAATAACTCCAAATATTTGTCTCCTTCTTTCTTCCTTCTTTTCTTCCTTCTTTTTAAAATGAAACTTCTGCTTTGACAAAATTTTAAAACATGTTTAACATTTTGGACACTTACAGTTACTATACTTTGGATAAGACAAGGTCAATAACCTATATGATTTAAAAATCAGGAGACAAACCAAGAGGCCAGGACTCCTCTCCAAGTTGAAAACAGACTTTCGCATAAGCATTCCAATCTTTCAAACATGAGTGGTAAAAGCAAGCAACCTACTCTAGCTGCCATTTCATATCAACTCCAGCACAGCCTGTTTAAACATGAAGTTAAAAACTCTAGAAAAATAAAATGTTCGCTAGAATGGTATAAGCTATTTGAGAATCTCTTATTGTTAAAATAGTTGTGAGTGTACAAGAGGATGTGGGAAGAGAAATGCTTTATGCTCTGAGAAGAAAAATTATGTGCTTATAACAAATACAGACTTAACCTACAGTTCTAAAAGATATATTGAGAATTATTTAATTAAATCTCAATGAAATGTTTTATCATCAGCAAGTAGACTCAGAAAAAAGAAAAAAAAACATTTTATCAGAAACAAGGTACTCCGTTTTAACATTTTAGAATATGTATTACAAAGGAATTATGTGCCTGATGATGATAATATATATCTAAAATGTGCCTCAGTTTCAAATACGCCAGCCCGGGTTGTTGTGATAAAAGGTGGAAAGAGGCGCAAAGATAGTGAGAAAGATGGAATCTGTATTTCTTGTTTCTGAATTTATAGCTATTAACTCCTTTGATATTGTATTTTATATTTAAAATAATGTATTTCTTTTGGCATGTTTATTGTTAAAATTTTCTGTTCCAATTATTTCGATCACAGTCTCTATCTTAAAAGTAAAAATAATTTAGTGAGGGTTTGGCTAACAGCCTTCATTAAACAGAGTTTAAACACCCAGATAAACTCTGGTGTTTAACCAGAGTTAAACCCACCAGCACTCCAGGAAAGGCAATGCATTGGAATAAACAAGATGAAGCAGTGAGACTTGAACAGCTCCATCTTTACTGTTCTATGTTCAAGACTGCCAGTTCTTAAAAGGAATATAAAGATAACTCATAAATATAACTGTTCACCTACGGACAGTAATACAGGAGACCTGAAATTTTGTTGACTATGAAATTGTGGTCACTGTTTAAACTGGATTTTCATTTCCTTATCTGTAGAATAAGAGTGCTGGACTCCATCTCTAACGTCTATTCTTTCTTTTTTTTTTAAAGCTTTAAATGTCTATGAATCTCTAAAGTTCTGGGTATTCTTACAGGAACATCTGATCATACTTCTGAGTAAAATTTTCTACTGAGTCTGATATTCAGTTGCTCAATATTATTTCAGTAACATTTGTAGCAACACTCACTGCAGGAGCAAGGGACATGTTCCAAGATAAAAAAGGAAGGAAGGAAGGAAGGGAGAGAAGGAAACATTACTATAGGTTATGAGAGTTCAGGGAAAATTAATCATGATCTTTATTATTTTAGTTCAAAGTGTCTTCTTGGGACACATATAAAATTGTAGCATTATTATTCTATATTATTGCTCTGTTGTATTTACATATGCATCTGAGAATTTAGTTAATATGAACTATGTAGTTTATAACTTAATAATTATTTATTATATATTTGATTTTAAATGTTCACGTTTATGGCTTCTTATTTAAGACCTGATCATATTAAATACTACCCGCTCAGTACAACCGTCTTTTGTGATTCCCTGGAAACACTTAATTCAATAGTCTTGACTGAAAATAAAACATTATCCTTAGTCTCTGGGAGCATATAGTTTTTACATGTACATGGTAAAGATGATCTTCTCTTCTCACCTGTTCTCACTGAAATGGATCCTGTCTCTGCCTCAAGGATATCACCTCCTTTGCAGCCCTCCCTAATGTATGGCACATTCAGGAGGAGTTAGAGATACTTCCCAATGCCCACTGCCACCACTGCACCTATACTCTTGCACAAAATTCTCTCCTGCATTCAAGTTTATCCTATCTAGCTTTTTCTGTCCTCTTCTTACTAATGATTGTCATTTTTTGGCCACTCCTCCATGTTCATTGGGGACTGAGGATGTTCTTTCTTTCAAATCCAACGTCTGCCATCATCTAGGTGACTTCAGCGCCCATGGGGAAAATTCCACCAGCACTGCAGCATCTCAGAACCTTAGCCTCCTCAGTTCTGAGCACCTGTATCTTTTAACTCCATCCTGTGGTCTACTGCCATGACTATGTCCCAGACTTTATCACCTGGGACCCCTTTTTCTCAGAAATCTATGTAAAGATTTATATATGTAAATATAAAACAATCAGCTGCTAGTTTTTTAGCTCTCAAACTGCCCTACTTCTACTGTGTCTGTCCTGAGACTCTGAAACTAGGCCCTAACTCCTAGCCATTCTCTCAATTTATTAGTTTTCCTCCCTCCCTCACAGAACCAGCGTCCCTGATCAGTCCTTTGAACTACAGGCCAAGCACCACACACCATTCCCTGCCCTCCTCACTCTTCTTGAGTAGCTGTCTGCAAACATTCTAGCTGGCTTTCTTATCCTTGGTGCCCGAATCCAGCTTCAGACATTGGCTCCAGCCCCTCACTTTTGGAGATCCTTTCAAACTCCACTTCCTGGCATTCTGGAGTCAGTTTCCCACTTCACATTCAGCTCTGAATATTCACCTGCTTTCAACATCTGCCACAGCTTTGGATAAGAGACCCCTCCATCTACTCCAGTCCCCAGTCAGCCTGGCATAGCCTCACCTGTGTGCAGGAAGGGAATTTTCATATTCACAGTCAAGCTCATTGAAAGAATAGTCTGTACAAGTGTCTTGACACTCTCTCACCTCCTATCTACTAATCAGACCACTATAATCTGATTTGTACCCATCTCACACCTTTTCACTGTATCATTGGAATTGCCCTGTCTCTGGTCAGCAATGACCTCCTAATAACCAATTCACAATGTATCTAAGCCCTTAGCTTACTTGATCTTATCATGGTTTTTGCTATTCTCCACCCCCCAACCCCTCCCTTTTCCTTATGACTTTGAAGGCCCCTTTTGGTCTGGCTGAGGTCTTACTCTCTGAGGCAGTGTCAGTTGTTGATTTCCCTTCCTGTGTCCTCTCCTTAGAAGTTGATGTTCCTGAGGATTCTGTTTCTGGTCATCTTTTCACTTTAAGCCTTCCTCCTCGATAGTCAAATGTGCTCCTGTTCTTTTAAATACCCCCTCTATGCTGTTGACCCCTAAATCTATAGCTAAAGGCTAGACCTCTCTACTAATTCCCAGGGTCATATATCCAACTGCTCCCTGGAGATGTTCTCTTTATCTCCCAGGCTCTTCATCTCAACATGCTAAAATTGATCTCTTCACTTTTCCCCACTTCCATGACCTTCTCCTTTTCAAGAGTTCCCTAAACTTAATTGAGGGGACTATATCGTCCTAGTCTCCCAGACTCTGTCTTCTCCTTTACTCACTATAACCATGATCACTAACTGGGCCTTGTTATTTCTATTTTTAAATTCATCATTTCTTTTCTACTACCTCTGCCATCACCTTAATTCAGGCTCTCAGCTCTTGTTGCAATAGTTAAAATACCTTCCAACTGGATTTCTAGCATTTCATCTACTCTCTCTAATCCACCTCCACATGGCCGCTGGAGTGATATTTGGTAAAATGTAAGCATGATTACAACCTTCCCTTATTTAAAATCTTTCACTAGCTCTCCTCTAGAACAAAGCCCAGGCCTGAGGCGGGGCATGTAAGACCTTTTTTCTTATGCTGCACTCAGCTTCCAGCTTCTCTTCACCTTGGACTTCACATTCCAGCCAATCCAATCGCTTCTAGTTCCCTAGACACACTATGTTGTTTCATTCCTCTGTAACTTTGCACTGGCAGTGACCGCTCCATAGAACATTATTCCTCCATCCCCTTTTAATGCTTAGAAAACACTCAGGTTTGACCCAGCAATCACATTACCGGGTATACACCCAAAGGAATACAATTCTACTACAAAAACACATGCACGCATATGTTTATTGCAGTGCTATTTACAATAGCAAAGTCATGGAACCAACCCAAATGCCCATCAATGATAGACTGGATAGAGAAAATGTGGTGCATATACACCATAGAATACTATGCAGCTATAAAAAGAAATGAGATTATGTCCTTTGTAGGGACATAGATGAAGGTGGAAGCCATCATCCTCAGCAAACTAACACAGAAACAGAAAACCAAACACTGCATGTTCTCACCCATAAGTGGGAGTTGAACATTGAAAACACACGGACACAGGGAGGGGAACAAGATACACCAGGGTCTGTTGGTGGGTGGGGGCTAAGGGGAGGGAACTTAGAGGATGGGTCAATAGGTGCAGCAAACTACCATGGCACACATATACCTATGTAACAAAACTGCACATTCTGCACATGTATCCTGGAACTTAAAGTAAAATTTTAAAAAAGAAAGAAAAAATATATGTATAACCTGAAAATGAAAACACTCAGGTGTCCATCAATATTCAACTTAGTCATCATTCTTCTCAAAGGATTTCCATCACCATCTTACTGTATTTCTGTGACAGTGTCGACCCCTTCCCACTTTAAGAACTTGAACATACTTTGATTATTAGACTTAATATAGTAAATGCAGATTTATTGATTTTTATGTCAGTGTCTCTTTCCAGAGAAACGGAAAGAGAAATTACTGTATATGAGGCAAGCACAGTGCCTCATACACAGTAAATAACATACAGTAGAAAACAAATGGTTTCAAAATTAAATTGAACTAAACACAAAACACATGATTTATTCATTGATGTCTTTCTTGACAACTCCCTCTTACGTGCTGAATCTAATTCTCACCAAAGCCAGTCAATTCTCTTTTCAAAATATCTCTAAAATCCACTCTCACCACCTCCAGTTTCTACTTTGTTGGTGCCACCATAATCTCTCACTCAGACGATTGTAATAGCTTCTGTATTAGTGTGTTCTCACATTGCTTTAAAAAAATGCCCGAGACTGGTTAATTTATAAGAAAAGAGGTTTAATTGGCTCACGGCTCCATAGGCTGTACAAGCATGGCTGCATTTGCTTCTGCGGAGCTTTTACTCGTGGAAGGCAAAGCCAAAGCAGGCATCTTCACATGGCTGGAGCAGGAGGAGGGGGCAGAGGGACGTGCTACGCACTTTCAAACAACCAGATCTTGTGAGAACTCTATCACAGTACCAAGGGTGGATGATGCTAAATCATTCATTAGAACTCTGCCCCCATGATCCAGTCACCTCCCACCAGGCCCCACTCCCAAATGGGGATTAAAATGCAACATATTTGGTGGGCACACAGATTCAAACCAGGTCACCTTCCCAAATAGTTTTCCTGCTTTTGTCCTTGCCCCTCACCAAAATCTATCTGCAACCAAACAATTTGAATGGTCCCTTTAAAAACCAATCAGAGTATGCCACTTCTCAGCTCAAAATCTTCCAACACTTCCCACATAATTCAGAGTAAAATCCGAGTCCTCCAAGGACTACTTGTTCGCATGTCTTCCACCTCCAGCCTCTCTAACCTTGTTTTCACTCTTTTTACTCAACTCTAGCCACACTGGCATTCTTTCTGTTCTCCAGCATTCCAGGAACATTCTCTCCTAAGGCATTTGCACTTTTTATTCCCTCTGTTTGGATGCTCTCCTGCCAAATGTCCATGTGTCCCATTCCCTCACCTCCTTTATGACTTTACTCAAATGTCATCTTCTCTACTAGGTCTTGCCTCACTACCACCCTACTTTAAATTGCCCAAACACCTCTGCTTTATTTTTCTTCATAGCACTTACCACCCTGGACACATATATTTTAAACATTTATGTGTTTATAGTCTCTGTCCTCCACTAGAATGTAAGTTCCATGTGGACAGGAATTTTTGTCTTTTTTATTCACTGCTGTATATGTGGCTATTAGAACAATGTCCTGAACATTGAAAAAAACTCATTAAATATTTGTAGAAAGAATTGGTGGGGGCCGGGTGCGGTGGCTCAAGCCTGTAATCCCAGCACTTTGGGAGGCCGAGACGGGCGGATCACGAGGTCAGGAGATCGAGACCATCCTGGCTGACATGGTGAAACCCCGTCTCTACTAAAAAATACAAAAAAAAACTAGCCGGGCAACGTGGCGGGCGCCTGTAGTCCCAGCTGCTTGGGAGGCTGAGGCAGGAGAATGGCGTAAACCCGGGAGGCGGAGCTTGCAGTGAGCTGAGATCCGGCCACTGCACTCCAGCCTGGGCGGCAGAGTGAGACTCCGTCTCAAAAAAAAAAAAAAAGAATTGGTGGGTTCTGCAATGAAGGTCTCTCACAGGGTTTTCATTCCTAACACACAGTTTGCCTTCTATTTATTATGCAATTTGTGTGCTATTGATTTTTTCCCTTATAACTTCTTCCTATTCTCTATCTTGTATCTTCTGAAAATATTCCCCTATTCTCTTATCAGATGTAACCACACCTCTTCTTTATTTTTGAACCTAGCCTTCAGCAATATGAAGCTTGAAAGATAAAAATGGAAACAGTCTTCCACTTATCATTAAAATTCTAGCAAAAATATTTTTCTAAAGAAAGCTTCTGGGTTTATATTGTCTAGAATTCTTCTGACAAATAAAATATCTTGATGTTTTCCAATCATACAACTAACACTCTTCTATATTATATCTCCTCCCCCTTTACAAAAATAGAAAATTTGAAGCATCTATATGTTCACTTATGAGTCTCTAAAGGAGTTAATTTCTACTTTCTCTCAAAATGAAATATTGTGGAACAATTATACAATAGAATTGAACACAGCAATAAGTTGAGAGAGAGTATAAATGGGTGCTTCTGGGGTACTAGTAATGTATTTCTTGATCTAGAAGATGGTATTTGTTGAGTTGTATACTTATGATTAATACCATTTTTTCTCTATGTATGTTATAATTCAATAAAAAATTGAAAATAAATGATGGAAAAGTGTTTTTTTTTAAGTTCTATCTGATAAATGACACACAGCAGAAGTTGGAGAAGGCTATGGAGAGGGAAAACAATTGGCTAGGTGATAACCGGGAAGAGAGTGAGTAAAAACCCAGTAGTTGCCACAGGATTCTAGGTTGTGGTACTTCAGTCAACAAGACTAACTTTAAGATTCTTTTAAAACTAGCTCTGATCATGTCACCATCTTCCTGGTGAGAGATAGCTGAGAAGTGGTCAATTTGCAGAGGAAAGGGTTTTTTTGTGTGTTTTTGTGTGTGTATATGTATACGTGTTTTTCCCCTATAATCTTTTTTTTTTTTCTTGAGACATGGTCTTGCTCCATCACCTAGGCTGGAGTACAATGATGTGATCTCAGCTCACTGCAACCTACACCTCCCGAGTTCAAGTGATTCTCCTGTCTCGGTCTCCCAAGAAGCTGGGACTACAGGCGAGTGCCACCATGTGGAGCTAATTTTTGTATTTTCAGTAGAGATGGGGTTTCACCATGTTGCCCAGTACGGTCTTGAATGGCTGGGCTCAACTGATCCGCCCACCTCAGCCTCCCAAGTGCTGGGATTACAGGTGTAAGCTACCACGTCTGGCTCCTTATAATCGTAATTCAAGTAATTTCCCCTAAAATAATTTACAAAAGAAAAATAACAACCTGAGAGAGAGAGAGAGAACAATAAGTGTCCTAGGTCAACTTCCTCACACATCATAGGTAAGTAGATGGTGAGTCAAGGATTCGGGTGCCTGTGATTTATGAAGGAGACACTCCCAGATAAATCAGTAACTGAGTGAGAAAAACAGGATAGGGAAGGGGAAAGCCAAGCCAGGGCGTGATTTTTTAGGTGACTCCCCAGATTCAGCCTGATTCTGTGGGATCCTCAGAGCATAAATTACCCTGCGGAGTTGTCAGCTGTGCTTGGAGGCATAGGGGCTGGGCTTTTTTGTCCTCCCACACTAGCCACTCACCAAGCTTCAGAATTCCGATGAGGCTGCTCCAGTGCACACCAATTGCATACTAAAGTGAAGTCAGTCCTCTGAGTGTCCCAAACACAAGCTGGTATCAAAGCATGCAGAAGATTGGGGGATGGGCATACAGAGCTGATAAAAAGAATCCAAGGAGATCTGGGCAGGCAGAGTGCTTTTTTTTCTTTAAAAAGTTTATTTCTAAAATAAGAGGGTTTAAGGTAAAGATTAATTATATTGTCATAATAGAGGGAGTTTCAGGAAAGTTAGGATATATTTGTTCATGTAAAATTATGTGTAATTACGTATATTTATTATATATTTTATATAGATTATTTCTTTTTTTGGTCACAATTTGTCTTTAAGCCCATTTAACCTAAAGGAGTCCAGTTTATGGAGATGAATATACTTGCAGCATGAAGCGTGAGGGCTCAAGTGAGAGAATATGACCCTACTGATGTGCACCCTAAATCCTACATACCAAGAGGACCTGCTACTTCCTCCTGACCAACCAACCTCTACCCCAGGGCAGCCATCACTTCCATGCCACAAACTGAATAAATTCTCCCAGATAGGGATTATTTATATTAATGCAGGATTTTTGCTCCTTAGCTCAGCTAGGTCTCATTTCTTTTCTCACAATCAGGAAAAATTAGGTACACCGAGCCAAGAGAGTGAGCAGGGTAGGATTTACTAAGCAAAAGGAAAACTCTCAGCAAAGAGAGGGGTCCTGAGAGCCGGTTGCCTCCTTCACAGTTAAACACCCCAGCTTAAGGCATGAATTCCTGGAGGCTCTAGCCCATCCTTTCAGTGTGCATTTGGGCCCTTAAATTGAGCCATTCCATATTGATTTGTTTCCCTTACTGTACTTGTGTTAAGGAATGGACTTTTCCACTGCGGGCATGTTTAGGCAAGCTCCCTTATCTGCACAAAACGTCTGGTATAAACACTTGTAGGACGGGTCAGAGATTCTAGGGGACCCTTTCCTTACTGTCTGCCTAAAGCAGGCTGGCTAATCCCTTTCGATATTATTGGAACATATGGGAGTTGACAGTTTCTAAGCTTCTAGTAAGCCTCTCCCTTTCTTGTTTGACCCAGTGAGAACCAAACATTTCTTGGAGGGTCCCTTTGGGAGAAACTCCATTGCGAATAGAATTAAAATATTTACACCTGCTGATTAACAAAATCCATCCTGAAGGGAGAAGAGAGTTTGGAGCTGCTCACACTGAAGAAGGTAGACAAGGAAAGGGTGCGGCCAAGATGGAAACAGAATCATTGACAAAATGGCATGTGGGAAAACGCTTCACATTGCTTTCCCAAAACTTTTCCAATATATTGAGTCCCCAGTGAGGAGAGACCTAAGTGGCATTACAGTTTGAAGTAGAAGTGCCATGTTACAACTTTTGTTCTAAAGTTATTACTGATGGATCAAAATCTGTTAAATGACTTAAGTTGTGACCATGAGCAATATATACATAGTGTGTCACAGGGAACATTTCCTATTTGCCTCTCTTATTGTCACTTTTTCATTTCCCAACAACAGAAGCTGTCACTAGGTAAAGAAGAGGACATGCTGCCACCTATTGAAACAACATAAATACGTACAGACACCCAGTTCTAAAAACATCAGGACCTTTTCACCCCGTACCTGGCGAAAAGCAAACAATATAAATTCTAAAAAAAATCCTCAACTTTTTCTGTCCTGGAGTTTATGAAGATTTCCACTACCTAAATCAGTTCTAAAAGGAGCCTCAGGGCCAGGAAAATCATTTCTTCTTGGACCCACAGAACTTAGTGTGAAAAAGAACAGGACTGTTTGAAACATGCTGTGATATACCTCTTGGGGTGGACCTGCTCACACAGAAACAGCAGAGAAGGGAGCTCGCAGGATCCTCAGGTCACTTGGTAAAGTGACCTGAATCTAGTTGGGGTTCTCTTTCGTACTTTAACCAGGAAATTGTTATGCTTTATCCTTCATTTGTGAAGAAGCCGGAAACATGCTGCAGATTTCCTCATCTGTGAAATAGCTGTAATAGTTCAGCCTCTCTAAGATCATAGAATGTTCACAAAGATAAAATGGAATAAGGCATGGGAAAATGTCTTATAAAGTGTTTATACATTCAACAATGTAGAAGCTGGTTTTCAGACTTATTTTGCCTGTAGTGACAATAGCTTGTGCTGAATTCTCACCTCATCCCACTTAGGGAATTTCTTTCACAACAAATAGCTCAGGTGAGTACGTCCTTTCCACAACTTTGGCCTCATTGAATTGTATTTTAATACATAATTTCTTAATAAATGAAGAAGTCATTTTAAAAAATGTTCCTAGTGTTTGCCACAGAAGAAAGATTAGAGGTTGCAGCATTTTAATTAAAGACATAAATTAAATCTTCTTTTACAGCTGCCTTTGATCATACTTCCTTCTTCCAAAAGTTTATCATTATTTTCTGTGTAATATAGGTTTTCTCAATATAGTCTCAGTGTTTTAACTATTTCTACGTTATTTAGTGTCTTTTATCTCTTGCTTCTGCTCACTTCTAGTCTAGCCTCTGTTGCTTCTATATTTAATGTTGTAACTTCTTTTTCTCTGTTGAAAAGCAACAAAAATCCAAACCCCTTGGTTTTTGTCTGCCTAACGTCTATCCTCCTTCTTCCATGATCAAAACCCCTCTTTTTCTTTGCATATCCCTCATAGCTGAACTATCAGTCTATGCGGTCAACTGGGGTTGGTCTCACTTCATCCCCAGCTCCAGGTGTGAGTACATAACACAAGGTAGAGCAATGGGAAGACTTTCTGTGCCATTTCTTGTAATTATTTAGAGAAAGACATTTTCTTTTCTTACTGGGGTTGCTAAGCTGATGAGATTTGGGCTAGAGTACCAGTGGTCATCTTTATCATTCTTTGAGGAATGCTTTCTGGGTCCAGACAAAAGCCAAGTAAGAGAAAGGGAGATAGATTGTGCCTGAAGGTTCACCACTAACCTAATTATGTGAGCCCCCAAAAATCCCCTTTTATATTTAAGCCAGTTTCAATTGTATTTCTGTCACTTACAATTGAAGAGTGCTGAATTCATAGACTCCTCAATTCCACACTTTAAATTATCTTCCACACAACTTTTATAAAAGAATGATGCTATTCAGATCCTCATCAAACCCCTAGTTAAATGAAATTAAGGTGTAAACCCCTTCTAGGAGTATCCTCTCTGGCTAACCAACTGTAGAAAACAAGAATGTGGAATCCCCTTCCCACTCATTGTAAAATGAGCCCGGTCAGTTTATGAAGCCTATCAGTCAACTTAGAGCATTAGGTCTTAGCAGCAGTAGGCTGGCCTCTTGCAGGTTACAGAGCCAGATATTGAGTCTACTCCCTGAAAACATGCTTTGTAGTGAGGCTACATCACCATGAAAACGGCAGAAAAGTCCCTAATCATGTAGAAGAGTCACACTGAGTAAAACATTCTGAGATACCACAGTTGTTTGTACTGTTTATGTTCCTTTGACAATCAGAAAACATCACTTTGTCAAGCACAGATTGGTACCATATTAAAACATGCAGAATTTGGTGTAATGTCCCCTATTTTTTCTGGTCTGGAATCTACTGCAGAAAATAGATCTTGCTGGAAAGCGTTTAGAGTCTAGTGGGGGAGACATACAATTAAAATTCATAATTATAGCAAAGTGTGGCACATTCTGTGATAGGTGAATGTTCGCTACCATGGGTACCTAGGTGCGGTGGTGGATGCCTGTAGTCCCAGGTACTCAGGAGGCTAAGACTGGAGGATTGCTTGAGCCCAGGAGTTCAAATTCAGCCTGGGCAACATAGTGAGAACTATCTCTAAAAGAAATACTATGGGAAAGCTCTGATTCTGGTAATGGTTATGTAGTTTAGACCAACTATCCCACAGATAACAACGATAAGCCTCAAATAAAATATGAAAAGCCACTATTTCACCAAAAACAGTGAAAAGTAGGGAAAAAGTGAAGAGAGTTTGACTACTGAAAGAAGAAAATCATAATGATTGAGAGCTACATTTACATGACTTTTGCCTTGAGGGCTCTCTCCAATCCATGAGATGTAGGGAAACCAGAACTCAAGCAGAAGCCTTCAGTGTATTGATATGTGGGATCAGAGAACACAGTTTGGGGTGGCAGAGTAGCTGGGAATTGAGGGAGAAAATTGGAGTAGGGAGCTTCCAAACCTGCCCATAAACTGCTTCAAATCCTTGAACAGTTCCTGAACTGTGCATGGACAGGAGAGACTTCGGAGCCCAATGGACAGCACTATCTGAAAGGTTCAGCAGAAATTTCAGCTGGGGTTCACTTCAGTGTAGATAGAGTTGGCATATAGTTCCCATTAAGTCAGAGAGACTTGGTAAACACCTTGGGCTTTCCATCGAAACCCCATAGAGGCTAGTCCTTAGCAGTCAAGATATAGGAATTAATCCTAAGACTAAAAGCAAAACAAAAACAAACATATCCTAACAAAAATGTGAAATCATGCCTCCACAAATTCAAGTGATGAGCCAGTAATTTAAATGCCTACTACAACAAATAGCATCATCTCTAGAGAAAGATAACAGATTGTAGTCTCTATAATGTATCATGCATAATATCAGTATACAAAAAATAATAGGCACACAAAGAAATAGGAAAATATGAGTATAGAAATCTCTTAAGAGAAACATACCCCAGGATAATCCAAAGATTGGCACTGGAAGATAGTAACTTTAAAGCAACTATTATAAATGTGCTCAAGAGCTTAAAGGAAAAATGGTTATAGTGAGTGAATAGATGAGAGTCTTAGGAGACACAGAAATTATAAAAGCAGTGGTAATATAAAACCAAGGAGTATAATATCAGAAGTGAAAAAAACCACTGGATGGACTTAATTGGTTGAATATAGCAGAATAAAGGGTCAGTGGACTTGTACACATATATTTGAACATTCCCATTTGAAGAACACAGAGAATGAAAGTTGAAGAGTGGTTAGAACCTTAGGGACATAGAATAATATCAATTGGTCTAAAATGTGAAATTGGAGTCCCAGAGGGAAACAAGGGAGATAATGAAGCAGAAAAAAATCTATAAAAATGGTGGCCAAAAATTTTCCAAACTGGGTAAAAAACATTAATGTGTAGCACTAAGCACCTTAGAGGATCTCAAGCAACGTAATTGCAAAGAAGACGATGCCTACCATAGTTAAACTGGTAAAACCAATGGGAAAGGGAAAAAAATTTAAAACATCCAGAAGAGAAAAAAAGATGCATTATTCATAGGAAAAAGATGACAAGAATGATATCTGACTTCTCATCAGAAACAAAGACAGAAGAAAATGAAAAAATTGATAAAACAAATTTGAAGAGATATTAATAAAAAATTTGAAAACGTGACAATGAAAAAACATCCTTAGCATTTCTTAAAGAAACTAAACCCCAAATTCTATACTCAGTAAAAATATCCTTCAAAAATTTGGCAAAATACATGTATTTTCAAAAAAAGTTTTAAAAGCAAATAGATTTCATACAAAAACTATTAAAGGAAGTTCTTCAAACTAAAGGAAATAATAGCAGATAGAAATTTGTCTATGGCCATATCACCCTGAACATGCCCAGTGGTATCTGATCTCAGAAGAAATTCAGAAATACAGGAAAAAATAAAGACTACTAGAAAAAGTAGATATATGGGTAAATATTAAATGCCATCATTTTTCTTCTCTTAATTTCCTTCAAAGATAAGTAACTGTTTAATGCCAAAAATTAAAATCATAACGTCTTCTTGTGGCGATTATAAAAGAGCTATAACAACAGCACACGAGATAGAGTAGTGGTAAATTAAATTACATTGTTTAGGATTCTTAAATTTAACATGAAGTGGTACAAATTACACAGACTATGATGAATTAAAAATTTATATCATAATCCTAGTAGTAGCTCAAAAGGATTAAAAAAGGAATACCAGGATGGGCATGGTGGCTCACACCTACAATCCCAGCACTATGGGAGGCTGAGGCAGGTGGATCGCTTGAGGTCAGGAGTTCAAGAGCAGCCTGGCGAACATGGTGAAACCCCATCTCTACTAAAAGTACAAAAATTAGCTGGGCATGGTGGCGGGAGCCTGTAATCCCAGCTACTCAGGAGGCTGAGGCAAGAGAATCTCTTGAACCCAGGAGGCGGAGGTTGCAGTGAGATGGGATCGTGCCACTGCACTCCAGCCTGGATGACAGAGCAAGACTCTGTCTCAACAAACAAATAAACCAACCAAACAAACAAACAAACAAACGGAGTGAATACTTAAATATGAGGAAAATTAAAATATAACAATAAAGATATTTAATTAACCCAAAGAAGGCTGGAAAGAAGAAACACAAGAAGAAAAAGCAGATGGGATAAAGAGAAAACACACAGGAAAATGATAGACTTCAATCCAACCATATAACTACTTATATTAAATGAAAATGGACTAAACACTATTAAAAAGCAAAAACAGACTTTGTAAAAATACGAAACACAGCTATACGCTTTCTACAAGAGACACACTTTAAATGTAAAATCATAGGTAGGTTTAAAGGAACAGAAAAAGATATGTGATAAAAGCATTATTAGAAGGTGTGTTCTAATATTAGTATCAGATAAAACAGACTTCAAATCAAGAAGTACTACCAGTGAAAGAGATGAACATTGAATATTTCATAATGATAAATGAATCATTTCATCAGGAATACATTACAATTATAAGTTTGTATGCATCTAACACAGAGCTCAAAATACATGAAGCAAATACTGAAAAAAACTAAAGGAACAAATAACCAAATCCACGGTTATAATTGACACTTTTTAACACACCTCCCTCAGTTATCTATAGACCAACTAGACAAAAAAAATCACCGACTATACAGAATATTTGAATATCACTGTTGATATGGTTCAGATGTTTGCCCCTCCAAATCTCATGTTGAAATATGGTTCCCAATGTTGGAGGTGGGGCCTGGTGGAGATGACTGGCTCATGGAAGCAGATCCTTCATGAATGGTTTAGCACCATCCCCTTGGTGATAAATGAGTTCCTGCTCAGTTAGTTCACATGATATCTGGTTGTTTAAAAATGTGTTGCACCTCTCACCTTGCTCTTTTGCTTCCTCTCTCGCCATGTGACATGCCTACTCCCACTTTGCCTTCTGCCATGCTTGTAAGCTTCCTGAGGCCCTCACCAGAAGCAAATGCCAGCACTGTACAGCCTGTAGAATTGTAAGTCAATTAAACCTCTTTTCTTTATAAATGACCCAGCCTCAGGTATTTCTTTATAGTGACACAGGAATGGACTAATACAACTATCGAACAACTCACTCTAACTACTATTTACAGAACACTAACAACAACTTCAATGTACACATTCTTTATAATTGCACATAGAACATTCAAGAATATGACCAGCAAGACAGGTCATAGTCTCAGCCTTAAAATAAAACTCAATAAATTTCAAAATCTCAAAGTATGTGTCTTATTATCGCTATGAAATTAAATTAGAAATCATTAATAATAAGATAGCTAGGTAAGTCCTAAGTATTTGGAAATTAAATAGATTTCTAAATAACCCACGAATCAAAGAATAAATCGCAAAAGATACTAGAAAACATTTTGAATTAGTAAGAATACCAACACAACATATCAAAATTGTGGGATGCAGCTAATTAATCAGTGTGTACAGGGGCTTTTTTTTTTTTTTTTTTTTGAGACAGAGTCTTGCTCTGTTGCCCAGGCTGGAGTGCAGTGGTGTGATCTTGGCTCACTGCAACCTCTGCCTCTCAGGTTCAAGTGATTCTTCTGTCTCATCCTCCCGAGTAGATGGGACTACAGGCACGTGAACCTGGCTTTTCTTTTCTTTTTTTTCTTAGTAGAGATGGTGTTTCACTATATTGGCCAGGCTGGTCTTGGACTCCTGACCTCATGATCTGCCTGCCTCAGCCTCCCAAAGTGCTGGGATTACAAGCATGAGCCACTGCGCCCATCTTGTAGAGGGACTTTTCAGCATTAAATACTTGTAATACAAAAACAGGTCTAAAATCACTTAGTTAGGATTCCATCTTAAGAAGCTAAAAAAAGAAGAGCAAAATAAACTTGAAGTAAGTAGAATGAAGAAAATAATGAAAAGAGCAGAAATCTATGAAATCGAAAACAGAAAAAAATCAAGAAAAGTCAAAAATATGTTCTCTGAAAAGATTAATAAAATCAACAAATCCAGACTGGCACGGTGGCTCATGCCTGTAATCCCAGCACTTTGGGAGGTCAAATAGGGTGGATCAATTGAGGTCAGGACTGACATAGCGAAACCCTGCCTCTACTAAAATTTCAAAAACTTAGCTGGATGTGGTGGCATGTGCCTGTAATCTCAGCTATTCAGGAGGCTGAGGCATAGGAATCTCTTGAACCTGGGAGGGAGGTTGCAGTGAGCCAAGATCGTGCCACTGAACTCCAGCCTGGGTGACAGAGAAGACTGTCTCAAAAAATAAAATAAAATAAAATAAAAGGACAAATCCTAAGCAAGACTGACAAAAAACAAGGTTTAGATAACCAATTATAAAATTAATTTTATAATTTTAAAATAATTTTTAAAATTTGTTTACATTTTAAGAAGTAGATAAAATGGACAAATTATTTGAAAGATAAATTTACTAAAACTGACACAAGAAGAAATAGAACACATGAAGAGCTCTATATCTATTAAATAAATGGAGTTCATAATAATAATAAAAACAGTCTCACAGGAACACTCTCAGCCCAGGGCTTCCCTGGTGAATTATATTGATCATTTATTAAAGAAATGATATCAAGGTTACAAAAATTCTTCTAGAAAACAAAGGATGGGGGAATACTTCCAAATTTATTTTATTTATTTTATTTATTTATGAGGTCAGCAGAATACCAATACCAAAACCTACGTAAATCTTTTGAGAAAATAAAATCAGAGATCAATATACTTCATAAACATAGAAGCAAAAAATACTTTTAAATGGACAAGTTTTATCCAGCAATATGTAAAATTGTATTAATCATGACCATGATTCATGTAAAGAATGCAAAGATTGTTTAACATCCAAAATCAAATAATAAAACAAATTATTATTATTATTATTATTTTATTTTATTTTTTTTGAGACAGAGTCTCGCTCTATCACCCAGGCTGGAGTGCAGTGGCCGGATCTCAACTCACTGCAAGCTCCGCCTCCCGGGTTTACGCCATTCTCCTGCCTCAGCCTCCCGAGTAGCTGGGACCACAGGCGCCCGCCACCTCGCCGAGCTAGTTTTTTGTATTTTTTAGTAGAGACGGGGTTTCACGGTGTTAGACAGGATGGTCTCGATCTCCTGACCTCGTGATCCACCCGTCTCGGCCTCCCAAAGTGCTGGGATTGCAAAAGAACTTTTGAAAATATTTAGCATCTCTTCATCATTTAAAAACAAAAAAAATTCTGCAAACTAAGGAGAAAATTTCCTCATTCTGATAAAAGACAATTTTTAAAAGCCTACTGCTAACATTAAACTGAATGGTGAGATATTAAACTCTTCTCTTAAGATCAAGAGCAAAGCATGGATGTGTAAAAAATGCTAGCAGTGTTCATAGCAGCTTTATTCGTAATAGCCAAAAAACAAAGCAGTTCAAATGCCCATCAATAGGGCAGTTAATGTTTAACCAAACTGTAATATGTTCATGCAATGGAATTCTACTCGGCAATTTTAAAAAAGAGAATGAACTACTGTAACATACTACATGGATGAATTGCAATAACACTATATTAAGCAAAAGAAAACAGACACAAAAGAGTGTGATTACATGATTCCATTTATATGAAGTTCAAGAACAGGCAAAACTAATCAGTGGTGGTAGAAATTAGGAGGGTGGGGTGGGTGTTTATGAATGGTGGGGGTGAGGATCAACTGGGAAGGAGCACAAACATTTTTCTATATTTTTATTGAGGTAGTGGTTACATGGGTGTGTATATATTTATTAAAACTCCTTGAATTAATACTTAAGATGTGTGCATTTCATTGTACGCAAATTTTCCTCAATAAATAAAAGCTACTATTGGAGTCTAAAGAGTAAAGAAGGCTTCCTGGAGGAGGTGGATGCTTGAAGAACAAGCAGGAGTTGACTAGATGAAGGACAGAGGAAGGGGATTTGAAGTAGAGAGTGTGACATGTGGAGAGGGACAGATGTGTGAAACAGCACAGTGCCTTCAGAGGGAGGGGCAGGGAGAGGAAGAAGCTAGAGAAGAAAGTAGGAGTCAAATTGGAAAGGGCTCATGGATTAAGTAGTTTGAAGTTTATCCTGAAAGCTAGAGGAAGCCACTGAGGCATTATATTTCGGCAAAATCAAATTGAGGACAGAGTCAGGGTATGGGTGTGAAGGTACGTGGTCCAGGTTCAGGGAAGTCAGGCTCTGAAGTGGTACTGAACAAGTGGTGAGGGTCTCAGCCAAGGTGGAGAGATGAGCCTATCAGGAAGCAGAAATATTTAAGAGATAGTAAGGAACAAGAATCTGTAAGTTTAATGCAGGAGTGAATGCTGGGATGGATGAGAGGGAGATGATGAAGTTGACCGAGGGGATCTAGGTCCTAAAAACTCTTTCCTCTGATTTTTCCATTAGCCCATCATTAGCTTCTGAGAGTTGGGGTTACACAGGGTATCAGGGTAGGAGTTGTGAGTAAAAACTTGACGACAATTTGGTTTCTTACGTTATCTGTAACTTCAACTAAAAGGAAAGCCTTAGAAAGCAAAATATGTTTTGCCTTGAAAATATCAAAGTTTTTACTAACGTGAAAGAAAAACTTTACAGTGATATTGAAAAAAAGTGTAATTCACACACACACAAAAACTCAATAGCTGAAACACGCACCCCCCCCCCACCACCCCACAACATTCATTGAATACTTACTATGTGCCAGGCACTATGTTAGGCATATTTTATGTATTATCTTACTGAATCCTAGCACTATTTTTTGGAGGTTCATATAATTATCATGCCATTTTTCAGAGCAGAAACTGAAATTGCCCAAGATCACACAGTTTGTAAGTAGGGGAGGCAGGATCCAATGATGGATTGAGGCTGCCTTTGATAATCTGTTTAAGGATGCGAGCTCTAAGGTTACAACAGATAATTTTTATTTGCCGATCTCACAGTCCTCAGTTATTTGAAATAAAATGTGGAGAGATTGTTGAAGAAAAGCTGCTAGTACTGGGAAGAGACCAGGAGAATTGTCTTGAATTAAGACATATTCCTAAGGAGTTGAACCTCAGAATGTCAGAGATAATAAAAATCCATCTGTTACAGGCTGAATTGTGTTCCCTGTCTCACACGTCCGTCTGTGTAAAGAGAGTCCACCAACAGGCTTTGTGTGAGCAACAAGGCTGTTTATTTCACCTGGGTGCAGTCAGCGAAGTGTGGTGGGATTATCATTAGTTCTTATAGGTTTTGGGATAGGCGGTGGAGTTAGGAGCAACGTTTTGTTGGCAGGGGGTGGATCTCACAAAATACATTCTCAGGGGTGGGGAGAATTACAAAGAACCTTCTCAAGGGTGGGGGAGATTACAAAGTACATTGATCAGTTAGGGTGGGGCAGAAACAAATCACAATGGTGGAATGTCATCAGTTAAAGCTATTTTCACTTCTTTTGTGGGTCTTCAGTTGCTTCAAGCCATCTGGATGTATACGTGCAGGTCACAGGGGATGCGATGGCTTAGCTTGGGCTCAGAGGCCTGACATTCCCCACCCCCAAATTTACATGTTAAAGACCTAACCCTTAGTACCTCAGACTGTGGCTTTATTTGGAGATAGGGCCTGTAAAGAGGTGATTAAGATAAAATAGGTGATAAGTTAAAAATTAAGGTGAACTTTAATCCAATCTGACTGGTGTCCTTATAAGAAGGAAAAATTTGGATGCACGTAGAAAAGTCAGGCTCTAAAGTGGTACCAAATGCTCACTGTGAGGACACAGTGAGAAGACAGCAATCTGGAATTCAAGGAAAAAAGCTTCAGAAGAAACTAAACCTGCTGTCTTAGTCTGTTTTCTGTTGCGCATAACAGAAAACCTGAAACTAGGCAAATTATAAAGAAGAGAAATGTATTTCTTACAGCTATGGAGGCTGAGAAGTCCAAGAACAAAGGACTGCACCTGGTAAAAGGCTTCTTCCCAGTGGGGACTCTCTCCAGAGTCCTGAGGCAGCACAGGGCATCACATGGCAAAGGGGCTGAGTGTGCTAGATCAGGTCTCTCTTCCTTTTCTTATAAAGCCACAAATCCCATTCCATGATAATTTATTAATTCATTAATCTAAGAATGAATTAATCCATTCATGAGATCAAAGTCCTCATGACCCAATCACCTCTTAAAGGCCCCACCTCTTAATCTTGTAATACTGCCACAGCAGGGACTAAGTTTCAATATGAGTTTTGGAGGTTACAAACATTCAAGCAATAACACTTGCTGACACCTCGATTTTGGATTTCCATCCTCCAAAACTGTGAGAAAATAAACTTATTTTAGTTAAGCCACCCACCCTGTGGCATTTTATAGCAGCTCTAGCAAACTAACAAGACTTCATCCATCTGCCATAGTTTGGACATTATTTGTCCCCACCAAAACTCTTATTGAAATTTGATTCCCATTGTAACAGTAATGGAAGGTGGGGCCTAGTGGGAGGTGTTTGTGTCACAGAGGTGGGTCCCTCATGAATGACGTAGTGCCATTCTTGTGGTAGTGAATTCTCACTCTGGCAAGACTAAATTAGTTCCTTCTAGAGTGGGTTATAAAGCCAGGACACCTCTCTTCTTTGCACATGTCCACTTCCCCTTTGATCTTCTCCACCATTTAATGATACAGCATGAAAGCCCTTTCCGTAACTCAGGGTCATGCCCTTGAACTTCTCAGCATGCAGAACTATGGCATAAATAAGCCTCTTTATAAATTACATAGTCTCAGGTATTCTGTTACAGCAACACAAAACAGACTAAGACAGAAAATTGGTACCGAGGAATGGGTGTGGCTATAAAGATAGGTGGCTTTGGAACTGGGTAATGGGCAGAGGTGGAAAGACTTTGGAAGAGCAGGCTAGAAAGTCTGTGTTGCCATGAACAGAGCATTGAGGGTGATTCTGGTGGAGGCTCAGAAGATAAAAAGACATGAGAAAGTTTGGAACTTCTTAAAGACTGGCTGAGTGGTCATGACCAAAACAATGATAGAAACATGGACAGTAAAGGATATTCTGACAAGGTCTCAGATGAAGACCTTTCTTGAGGAGAAACTTATTTGGAACTGGAGCAAAGGTCACTAATGGTACACCAGGGAAAATAAGTTGGCTGCATTGTGTCTATGCCCTAGGGCCTTGTGGAAGGCTGAACTTAAGTCAGTGAACTAGGATATCTGGTGGAAGAGCTTTCTAGGCAGTAAAGCACTCCAGAACCTGTGTGGTTACTTTTAACAGCTTATGCTCAGTTATGGCAGCAAAGAAATGACCTAAAGACAGAACTTAAAATTAAAAGAGAAGCAGAGTATTACAAACTTGGAGAATTTGTAACCTGGCTATGTGACAGAGAATGAAAAAGGAATTTTCAGGAGAGGAATCCAAGGGTGTGACCCAACTACTGCTTGCTATAGAGATGCACATTGACAAAAGAGAGCAGGTGCTAATAATCAAAACAATGGGAAAAAGGTCTCAAAGGCATTTCAAAGATCTTTGAAGACACCTTTCCCATCATGAGTCCAAAGGCCTGAGAGGGAAGAACGTTTTTGGGAGACAGTCCCCAGGGCACCATACTCCTACACTATCTCAGGACACTGCTCCCCACATCTTGGCTGCTTGGCTAGAGTAGCCACGTCTCAAATGGCCCTACATATGGCTCAGGCTGTAGCTCTGGAGGGCTGAAGCAGTAAACCTTTGTGGCTTCCATGTGGTTCTGCAGACTCACAGAATGCAACAGCTATGGAAGTGTGGCTTTCTCCACCTAGATAGACTGCACGGAAAAGCCTGTGGGCCCAGGGAGAAATTTGTTGAAAGAGTGGAGCCACCACAGAGTGCAACTACTAGGGAAATGCTGAGCAGAAATGTGAGGTCAGAGTTGCTGCAGAGAGTTCCCACCACAGCAATGCCTAGTGAAGCCACACAGGTGGGGCTACGGCCAGGACCCCACAATGGTAGAGCCACTGGCTGTGTTCAGTCATAGCCTGGAAAAGCCACATACGTTTAACTCCAGCCTGTTAGAGCAGCCATGTGGGCTACCACCAGCAAAGCCATGGGAGTCTACCCCTTGCACCATTGAGTCCACGATAAGAAACATGGAATCTAAGAGTTTATTCTGGAGTTTTAAGATTTAATGACTTCCTTTCTGGGTTTTGGACTTGTGTGGGGCTTGTCATTTATTTCTTTTGACTAATTTCTCCCTTTTGGAATGGGAATGTTTACCCAATGCCTGTACAACCATTTTATCTTGGAAGTAAATACAGTTGACCCCCTGAACAATGTGTGAGTTCAGGTGCTGACCCCTTGCAAGGTCAAAAATCTACATATAACTTTTGTCTCCCCCAAACTTAACTACTAATAGCCTACTGTTGACCAGAAGCCTTGCCAATAACATAAACTGAATGAACACATATTTTATATATGTATTATATACCATATTCTCATAATAAAGTAGGCTAGAGAAAAGCAAATGTTATTCAGAAAATAATAAAGAAAAGAAAATACATTTACTCTTTATCAAGTGGAAGTGGATCATCATAAAGGTTTTTATCCTCATAAAGGTCTTTATCCTTCATTTGTATAAAGGTCAATATCCTTCATTTTGAGTAGGCTGAGGAAGAGGAAGAAGAGAAGCGTTTGGCCTTGCTGTCTTAGGGGTGGCAGAAGCAGAAGAAAATTCATGTATAAGTAGACCCATGAAGTTCCAACAAATGTTGTACAATAATGATTAACTGTAACTTATTTTTTTTTTATTTTACAGGCTTATAGCCAAAAGGAGCTTGCCTGGAGTCTCAGATGACAATGTGTCTGTGTTGGGAGGTGGGGCCTAATGGGAGGTGTTTGGGTCATGGAGGTAAATCCATCATGAAGGGCTTGGTGCTGTTCTCATGGTAGTGAGTTCTCAGTCTGGCAAGACTGAACTAGTTCCCATAATAGTGGTTTGTTATAAAGCCAAAGATTCCCCTTGAGTTTTGTGTCTTCTTTGCACATGTATATTTCTCCATTGACCTTCTCTGCCATGTTATGCCCCAGCATGAAAGACCTCACCAGAAGCCAGGGCCATGCCCTTGAACTTTCCAGCCTGTATAATCATGAGCTAAATAAACCTCTCTTTTTTTAAATAAATTACCCAGTTTCAGTTATTCTGTATAGCAACACTAAATGGACTAAGACACCATCCATTCATCTATCCATTCCCTTATTCTGCCACATTATGTGCTAAGCTCAAGAGATACATAAAGCACTAAACAAGAAATATTCCTTCATCTCCTAAAAAGAAAAAAAAGGGTAAAGAACAATTACAGCATAGGGGGACAAGTGCTCTGATAGTTTTTTTCTTCAGTTTAGGGCATTAGACAGGGGTCTTTGGGGGAAGCAACATTTAAATTTCAAGGTAAAGAACTTTTAGGAATTACTAGGTCTAGAAAAGGGTTTCTCAACCTTGGTACTATTGACATTTGGACCAGATAAGTATTTGTTGTAAGGGCTTACTTTTGCATATAGGATTAATAGTATCTCTGGCCTCTACTTAGATGTCAGTCGCATCCCCTTTCATCAAAGTTGTGACAACCAAAAATGTCTCTAGATATTGCCAAATGTCTCCTGAGGGGCAAACTTGGAGAGTGGTACAGGCTTCTAGGCAGAGAACATGGCACAGAATTAGGCCAAAGACAGCATGGCCCCTGCAAGCTCTCTCATGTTATAAATAGAGATGATAAGGCTGAGAAAGGCTAAGTGACTTATGCAAGACTGTGGCAGATCAGTGTGATCAGAAGCAAGTGCAACAGTGGATATAGAGGAAGTGAACGCAAATCCCAGAATAAATCTTTAATATGAGGCTTGTTTGTGTGTGTGTATGCTTGTGTATATATGTGATTTTAAAGAAAAGTAGTATCAAACTCTTACCTGAGACTGTGGGTCACCAATGTGATTAGGGTTTATGTCCTAGTTCTTATAGAAGCAAAAGTGGAACTAACTTCTGGACTAAACTTGTAACAATAGGAAATATGGTGTCAGTTTATATTTTTCAGAGTTTAAAACTTATGCCTTGGTGACTAGTAAGTATCTAGTAACAGTGCATGTGTGTGTGCGTGCATGCATAGGAGAAGCAGATGCCTAACCCAAGACATGTTACCTAGTATTGCCAAGCCTTCCTGCAGGGGACCTGGCCTGCAGACCTTGCCTGACTGGTGGGACAGTATGCTGTGGCAGGAGGTGCTGTTAAGAAAGTATCTGGACATCTAGAAACTGGGTTATGGTCAGTGTAAACGTTACAGCTCGCTGGCAAAGTTGTTTGTTTAGAATTATAGCTAAGTGTAAGCATCAGTGAAATAATCCAACAAAAAATGAATTATTTCAGTTCACAATTTAAGGCAAATTTTGGCTGGTGCCAAGGGATACTGGGCATTTCTTACTGAAGCATGTAGCTTACACAAGGCATTTACAGTGGCAACATGAAAAGAGTCCTCTCTTTTTGCTATGGAGAGCAAGATAGGGCATACACCAGCCTTAGAATCAGTCATGGGTTTTGGAGCTGCTTTTGGGGATCTGACTGAAAAACACCTCCCCTAACAAGCCTTGTGTCCTTGGACCCTGTGCTGCCTTGGCCACCTCTTCAGTCTTCATGAGGATGTCTGGCCTGAACTAGGAGTCACTCAACAAACTTTCACAAGAATGAGGTGGTTCATAGGTGGCCAAGGAGCACCCTGCCTTTCTTTGTCTTCTCTCCCCACTCCACCACCTTATTCCTCCCATCAGTGTCCCACCTGCCATCACCACACAGGGGTGAATGGTTCACTATGTGTGGTTGGAGTAGGGGAGGAACCTTCCCCCTAAACCTTCCTAACAGGTACCCCCCACTCCTTTCAGCCATCCCTGAGGTATCTTTAGGGAATCGCTGAAGGTTCCACAAAACACAATTTGAAAATCCCTGCACTAGTCCAATGGTCAGGCTACAGACATGGAAACACCAAGCCAAAGGGCCTAAGTGACCTGCCTTGAAAACTTAACCTCTTACTTGGCATTGCCGGAACCAGAATCTGCATTCCTTCCTCAACTAGACCAGGGTGCTTTGACCTACCCATCTCAGTGATTAATGGAACACCCCTCCCACTGCCTACTCTAAACACCCATGGATGGTTGCTGACTGGACACAGATGGCAAGGGTCAAATATTCCTGACACCATAAACAAATGGTAAGAAAATGTTGGTTAAAGACTTAATATTAGTGAAATCAGTTCAGTATGGTTACCCCTCCCATTGGTCATTATGGGACAAAACACCACCTACAAGACCAGCTTTGATTCAGCTCTTCAGGTTAAAATCATAAGGGCTGGTTATTGGGTCACATACTGTACTCTGCCCAGCAAGCAGTGAGGAGTTGCAAATCAGATCCACCCAAGCACTGCTCTTTCCAGGCTCCACATAAAATCTACAACCTCTAGGTCAACACTGTTTTGAAGAGGATTAGAATATGTTGCCCTAAAATATGCTACTTTTGCATAAAAAATTATCTTGAGCTGAAGACATTTGGGATTCAACAGATACAGAAAGAAGGCTTCCCAGAGCTTCCCTTACCTGAGTAAAAGCAGAAACTCCTGAGAAATAAGGACTGCCATAAATCTCTTCTCCGAGAAAAGTACCACGACCTTGAAGAAAACAGAACGTCAGCACTCAAGTGGACCTGCACAAACAAATCTTGCTAAGATAGCTTTATCTTCCATTAGTTTCCCCCACATATTTACCTACCCACAGGTTGCAATGCTTGCAAGCCCCAAACCCTTTTCTTTTCTTGTCACGTATCTTGCAATGTATTGCTCTTTGTTTAAATGGCATATAAGTTCCCAGACCTGCTTCTTTGGGTCTTCACTTCTTTTCTAAGAAAGGCTCCCTTGTTATGTAAAAATTAACATAAAATAAAATATGTGTGCGTTTTCACTTGTCAAACTGTCTTTTAGCAGTCTAATTTGCAGAGTCCTGGGCAGTGAGCCTAAGAGGGTAGAGGAAAAGGTTTTTCCCTCCTCTATAGTTTGTTTGTTTATGTGTTCCCTCAACTATTTTGTTCACTGTGTTCACTATTCATCTATGTTCATGTTCACTGATTGTTAATATTTTGTCGCATTTGTTTTATCCATCTATTCATCATCCACCTGAAATGGGAGAGTTCCCTGATTCCCCTCATAGGACGTGTGAGAGGGGTGTGGCTCGCCTGTTCGCTGCTCAAACCCCTGACAGGATGGGGGAGCATGCAGACAGGCAGGTGCAGGAGCTGGGGTGAGTGCTTTGGGTTCTGGCCCCACAGTAGTGTCCAGGGGTGGGTGTCTGTGGCCCCAGTGTTACAATGCTCCTTTAGCCTTGCTGTCCACAGATGGCTTAGGTGTTAAACAGCTCAATGGACCTCTGCTTTTTCTCAAGGGCAGAGGGGCAGTGTGACAGCTTTTTGTATTCTGAGCTCTTGCCCAGCATCCTGGAAGAATCGGGTCACACATGGGCTTGAAGGATGAATGTGGGGTTTTACTGAGTGGTGGAGGTGGCTCTCAGCACAATGGATGGGGAGCTGGAAGGGAAGATGGAGTGGGAAGATAATCTTCCCTTGGTGTTTGGCTGTCCAGTGGCTGAACTTTCTCTCCAACCGCCCTCAGTCAAACTCCTCTTGGTGTTCAGACATTCTCTTCTCTTTCTCTGCCATATCATTCTGCCACGTGCTTGTCTCCTTATCTCTTCATCAGCTCGTCTGCTTCTGGAACTTGGGGTTTATATAGGTATGGGGTACAGGACGGGGGTGTGGTGGGCTGAAAGGCAACTTTTCGGGCATGAAAACAGAAATACCTGTTCCCACTTAGGGCCATGGGTCTTCAGGCTTGAGAGTGGAACCTTTGCAGGGAGGCACCCTCTCCTACCCGGTATTTCCCTATCACCTGTCCATATCACATCCATCCATCCACTCCATGCATCCATGATCCATCCATCCATCTAGTTGTTTCTTCGTTTTACAGAATCATCTGTGAGTTAGTTGTAGATATCATGATACTTAATCTCTAGACACTTTAGCAAGAATCTCTTAGGGACAAAGGCCTTTTCCTATATAACCAGGATTATTACACTTAGAAATTTAACACTGAAATAATATGTACCATTATTTGACATCTTGATACTCAAAGTGTGGTCCCAGAGTCAGCAGCAACAACCACCACCACTAAGAAATAAGGTTGTGGCGGGGGTGGCAATCTGTGTTTCCACAAACTCTCCAAGTGAATCTGATGCATGCTCAAGTTTTAGAGCCACAGTTCTGAAGTAAAAGAGACTTGACAATTAAATGTAATGTGAGATACTTGACTAGATTAAGACTTGGGGGAGGGTGTAGGGCAGGGAACAGCGACGAGTGATATTGCTGAGACTATTGGGACAATTTGAATATTAATTGTTTATTAGAGCAGAGCTTCTCAGATTTGAGTGTGCACACAAATCACCTGGGATCTTGTCAAAATGTAGATTCTAACTTTATAGTTCTGTGGTGGGGTTTGAGATTATGCTTTTCCAATAAGCTCCTAGGTGATACCCATGCTGCTAGTCCAGGGCCTACATTTTGAGAACTAATCTAGAACAATTCCCCAAGTTTCTATTGTTGACATTGTTGTTGTTTTTCATTGCATTGACATTTTTGAAGAGCCTAAGACAGCTGTTTTGCAAAATACCTCTCAATTTGAACGTGCCCAATTGTTTCCTCACCACTAGGTTTCGATTAAACTTTTTTTGGCAGGAATACAATATAGGTGATGGTAGGCCCGTCTCAGTGTAGCACATGAGGAGGCACATGATTTTATTACTTTTCCATGCAACTTTTAGCCCATCCTCCTCCACATAGCTCAACTTCCCCCTCAAGCAGGGGTGGTATCAAAGGCAGGCCAAAGGGATCTGACCTGCACTCACATTCTTTCGGGTGTTGTAGACAGGAGCAACCATGAAGAACGAATTGCAAACTTGAATGTCTCTTGAGACAACTTTCCTTGATCTATCTTCCTAACTCAAACCCCAGTGATAGAAAACAGTAACAGCCGTGTTTGTAAAAGTGGTTCCCATGCTAAAGATGAATCACCGGTTTGCCTCAGAAATGAAAGGAAGACTGAATCAGACTAGCTCTGTTGCCAAAAATACACGATGGAGGATGTTACACCAAAAAACAGAAAGCAACTGAAGCCAAAAGAGAAACACAAACGGTATTATGATAAAACTACAAAAGTCCTTTTGAAGATAAATATAGGTAACAGGGTTTGAACCGTTTCTGGAAAATGGTAACCAGTTTTGTGAGCACCCTTGATTCACGAGATCTCAAAATAGAATGAGAATCTTTTGGTCTAACTATATTTTACACAGAGAGAACCTGTGGAATGCAATGATTGAAGACCAAAATTAAAAATACACAATTTTTGTGAAGAATGGGGCATAAATTAAAGCTGAATAATCTGGAAACATGTGCTACTTTACACTTTAAAGGGGAATGAAGAAATAGAGGGAGAGCAATCCTTGAGATTGATTAAGACAGACTTGTAAAACTCAGTCAGTAGAGTTGCATCACTCGCATTCCATCCTTGGAACATAATTATTTTTGAGAAGGACGATATAAGAACTGTAATAAACTCTGTCTGCTTAAGCTGGTCAGCCTGCCCCGCAGGCACATTGTGATTTCTGCTGAAGGCAGGGGTATGGCCCCCAGCATATGATGTTGCTCTGTGTACTGGCAGGCAGCTTGTCCAGAAAAGCTTGCCATACCCAGATGGCTGGGAAGTCACTTTTCCCCAAAGCCTAGGACACTTTGGATCCCACTTTCACGGTCTGAGACTCTAAATATGCTGAAGTTTCCAGACACAGGTGTAGCTGGAACATTCAGTTATTCAACCACAGAAACTGAATGCATAATGAAAGGGGAGGTTTTGCCTATGACCCTGACCTTATTATCTATTAGGTCTGATAATAAGGGCTGTAACAGGGAGAAAGGTTTAAAAGCAAGAAAAGGAGAGGAATATGGTCAATTGCATTAGATTCAGGGGACTTGATAAAAGTTGCCAAAGGGCCATGCGCTGTGGCTTACGCCTGTAATCCTAGCACTTTGGGAGGCCAACGGGGGCGGATCACCTGAGGTCAGGAGTTCAAGACCAGCCTCACAAACATGGTGAAATCTGTCTCTACTAAAAATACAAAAATTAGCCGAGTGTGATGGCATGTGCCTGTAATCCCAGCTACCTGGGAGGCTGAGGCAGGAGAATCACTGGAACCCGGGAGGTGGAGGTTGCAGTGGGCAGAGATTGCACCGCTGCACTCCAGCCTAGGCAACAGAGTGAGACTCTGTCTCTAAAAAAAAAAAAAAAATGTTGCCAAAGAACAAAAGCTGACATCCTCTCTCCAGTTCCATCTCTCCAGTACCCCTCTGGCATTCAACATCTCAGTAATTCTCTACCACTTTGTGCCTCAAGCTGGCCACACACCCAGGCCTTGGTCCCTCCTTTTCCCATGTTTGCTGGGTTCACTTCAGGTTAGACAGCACCTTCCCTGGAAAGCCCCCTTTGACCCTACCCTTGCCAGTGCCGCCAGCATAACACTCTGTCCCTATGGTATTGGCATATCTCTCTCTTTCACTAGATTATAAGCTCCCTGAAGGCAGAAACCCTATCTTGTTCTATTTTGGAATTTCAACATCTAGCCCAGTACCTGGTGCATGGTATTAATAATAATGATGCGGATGCTGTGCTTATTACATGCCGGCTCTGTTTTAAGTACTTTATGCTGATTAACTCATTTAATATTCACAGCAACATTATGAGGTAGGTACTGTTATCATTTCCATTTTATAGGAAAAGAAGGCACAAAGTTTTTAAGCAACTTGTCCATTATATGTACTAAGCAGTAGAGCCACAATTTGAACCCAGCCATTTGGGTTCTATGGATCATACTTTTAAACTATAAACTATATTGCTTTTAACAAATTCTAGACAAAAGGATGGATGAATGCAGATGATATATGTAAGGATGGATAGAATATATGAGTCTCTAGCCAGTTAAAGAAAGCCAGGTCATGACAGGAATCTGCCCACTGTAGGACTCTTCTAAGGAAGACTCAGTTACGTGCAAATTTTAATGCATAGATTATTTCACACTAAAGTAGGAAACTATATCTTGGCAAACACACAAACACAAAAAAGCAGACAGTAAGGAACCCAGGGAAATAGCATAGGTTTTGAACTCAGAGGACTAGATTTGAGTCATGACTCTGCCAATTTCCAGCTGTGCAATTTGGGGCCAGTTACTTTGTCTAGTGATACTTGCCTCACCGGTGGGGGATATAGAAGTATCCAGCAGAGTACTAGAAGTTAAGAACCTCCCAATAAACTTTAGTTGCTTCCCTGCTCAAGAGAAATTATTACATCACCTGGGTCTGATTCATCTTAAGTAGAAAAACGCTGAGAACAGGGCTGGAGGCAGGTTGTCTCTGGATTCCCTGCCCTCTTCATGAGACTGGGCTTAGGTTTTTGAAAAGAGGGGCAGTCTCACAGCTTTGCTAGCCCTATCAATTCTGTAGATTCTAGACTTGGTAGACAACTCACATTCCAACTTGAAAAAATATGCTGAATATACAAATGTGATCTCCTTTAGGGTAGAGTGTTTAAAATTTGTATTTTAAGACATTTTTCAGATAATAAAAGTAATCAGGCTGGGCGTGGTGGCTCACACCTGTAATCCCAACACTTTGGGAGGCCGACCGAGGCCGGTGGATCACAAACTCAGGAGATGGAGATCATCCTGGCTAACACGGTGAAACCCCATTTCAACTAAAAATACAAAAAATTAGCTGGGCGTGATGGCCAGTGCCTGCAGTCCCAGCTACTCCTCTCCCAGCTGAGGCAGGAGAAAGGTGTGAGCCGGGGAGATGGAGCTTGCAGTGAGCCAAGATTGCACTACTGCACTCCAGTCTGGGTGACAGAGTGAGACTCCGTCTCAAAAAAATAGTAATCAAAGATCATTGCAAAAAATTACAGAAATAAGTATAAAAATGAAAGGCTAGTTCATGTTTACAATCTTGGAGGATTTTTAAAATTTATTTCTATGTATATAAGCATGTATACATTTTAAAAAACAGAAATAGGACTGAGCTGTCTACAGCGTACTGTCGTCTTTACTTAGTGATATATTGTGGATAACCATCCTAACATAGGTATACATTATCAACTGCACAGTATTCCATAGAAAGGATGGACCATAAACTAAAACAATACTGTAAACAACATTTTTATGAACAATACTTCAGTGAAAATATTTGTATACACATCCTTGAGCCCCTTTTCTATTATTTCCTTTGATTAAATTCCTCAAATAGGAATTGCCAAGATAAAGACAGGCACTTTTATTTTGATAAATATTGTCAAACTCCCCTAGCAAGGTAGTATTTTAACATTAATTGGATAAGAAAGTGACCCCACACCCTCCTAACACTGAGTATAGTCATGTTTTTAACCTTTGTCAAACAGAGCAAAAAAAAAAAGGTTTCTCATTTTAACTTAAATTTATTTCTCTCTCTCCCTTTCTTCTTTCTTCCTTCCTTCCTCCTTCCTTCCTTCCTTCCTTCCTTCCTTCCTTTCTTCCTCTCTCTTTCTCTTTTTCTTTCTTCTTTTTCTTTCTTTGTTACAGGATCTTCTTTCTTTGTTACAGGGTCTTGCTCTATCATCCAGGCTGGAGTGCAGTGGTATGATCATGGCAGCCTCGACCTCAAGTGATCCTCCCACCACAGCCTCCCGAGTAGCTGGTACTACAGGCATGCACCACCACCTGCTAATTCTTATTTATTTTTTTTTAAGAGAAGAGGCCTTGCTATGTTCCCTAGGCTGGTCTTGAATTCCTTGCTATGTTCCCTAGGCTGGTCTTGAATTCCTGCCTTAGCCTCCAAAGTGCTGGGATTACAGGCATAAGCCACCATGCCTGGCCTTAAATTTATTTAATTGCTAGTGAATTACATGCATTTAAACATTTATCGGTCATTTGAAAGTTTCTTTTGTGAATTTCTACTTCATGCTCTTAGCACATTCTCCTATCTATTATCAGTTTGTAGTAGGATGTATTCATTTTTGCATGTCTGATGGCTGGTGTAGAATCTATCACATAGCAGCCATTCAATAAATATTTGTTGACTCTCCACTCACTGGCTGCAGAGGTATATTTATCGGCACAGGACACAGGGGTTTCTAAGTTTGAATCCTGACTCTGCCAATAACTTACTGTCTGACTTTGAGAAATTCATCCTCTTGGAACTTAAGAATGCTGACCACAGCCAGACCCCCAGCAGGCCTGATGCCATGCATTCCCTGACCATAATACTTTAAAGACAATAGACGCTATGCTATAAAAATTGCTGAATAGTCCAGGAAGAAGAGTGAGGATCACCCACCTGTTAGGACTGAAAAGTACCACATGGCTGGCCTGTCCTCAAACCTTCCACTTCCTTTATCTGCCAGAAGACCAACATTCATCTTCTAGCAGCCTTTATACTCTATAAGTCTTGGAACAACCAAAAAATACTATGTATCTCATTGAATTTACATTTTAAGAAGCTTGTGTCAATCTAGACCACGCAGAAAAATCCCTTAAGATTTTTATAATGCTCCCTTTAAATATATAGTCATCCCTTAGTATCTGTGGGGAATTTGTTCCACGACCCCAGCAAATACCAAAATTCTAGTATGCTCAAGTCCTTTTAATAAAATGGTGTAGAATTTGTATATAATCTATGCACATCCTCCCACATACTTTAATCTCTAGGTTACTTATAATAGCTAATACAATGTAAATGCTATTTAAATAGTTGTTATACTGTATTTTTACTTGTATTATTTGTAGTATTGTATTGCTACTTTTTATTACTGTATATATGTGTTTTTTAATATTTTTGCTCTGTAATTGGGTTGAATTCTTGCTGTGGAACACATGGATATGGAGGGTCAACTATATATAATTTATATATGATAAACATAACACACATAATTTAATGTGTTAAAAATTATTTACATTTTCTCTCGTTGTGTTTATTTTAACGATCATGGTACTTTTATGATACAAAATGGCTTTTCAACAGCAAATAGAATCCAGCACTATAATGTTGTACGTTAGGAAAGAAAACATGTGTATGCTGTGTAGGAACCTGTGAGACGTCACTGGCAATCATTTGAGCCATCATCCCATAAACAGCAGATGCTGAAGGGAATGATCTCATGGCATTTTATTTGTCTATGGTTTACATTGCCAACATTTTAGAAAAAGTTTTTCACATTCAGCCCTCACAGTAACCTGTGAGAAAGTGAAAAAAAAAAAAGGTACACATTTAAAAATGTTTCCAGACTTCAGTAATGTTAAGATGCAAGAAAAAATATATTTTTAGCATCAAGAAACTATGATAGTAATAACCACATTTTACAAAAGGCATGGAAAGAGACGGAATGCCTTAGCCAAAGAATCAAGATGTGAATGTGTGTTTCCTTGGTTCAGTGCTCTTTGTATGATAGGTTTGCTAAAGCAAAAGAGTAAAAAAGCGCTTAAAGCTTGAGATCAAGTCAGCCAAAGGGGAGGAGGGCCTGGCACGGAAGGGGAGGGGAGCTGAGAGGTTGGGCCACAAGATGGCAGAACCTTGCCCAGTTTGTGATTTTGCATTTGGCCATCTTGTTTCTGACCATAGATTCCAAACATTCCAAGCTATAAGGACTATCTGTCTTACCTTTTATTTTCCTTTATCATTCTATTGTCCTTACTGGCACCTTGTCCCATCTTCAGATGTCTGTTATTTCCCCCATTTCTACCAGACACATCCACCAGAATGTTCACATTCTGAGATAGAAAAGACTCTTGGTTCAAATGAATGAATTTCCAATGGTATAACTTAGGAGACATGATAGACTGTGGGAGAGACATTTTTGTCTAAATATTCAAATTTATATGTGTTTATATATACATTTAAAGTTATAACTAAAAACTATTTGTTACCTTGGTACTATATTTAACAAATATGCCAGTCTGTTTCTGCGATGGTGATTCGGTAGCTTGTTTAATGGCACCACTGCATCAGGTGAGGCTGAAATTCTTTGTTTCTTACAAGGCTTTGCACATGCCCATTTTACTTTTGAAACCTTGTTGCCATTAGCCTCTGTCCCCAAACAGCCAAGTTAAGCTGGTTGTCAGACCACGGTAGGTTAAGACTTTAGGCTTGCTTGAGGGAGCTCTGCCTCCCCCTCTCTGGAGGCTTTATGGCAGTTAGAGCATCAGCCCGCGGTTGACAGTAACATAAACATCTATGGAGCATCTTTAGCAGCATGGAGTCACCCATATGTTAAGGCAGAACTCAACAAAAACGTGATTTTCACTGTTGTAAAATCTGCCCCGATTGACTGCCTAACTTCCTCCCCTTCATCCCGTTTTAAGAGAAATGAGGCTTCTTGTCTGATAAAGTTCTTTCTTTGCCCACATGAAAGAAGTGTGTATGTCTCTGTGGAGCAATTAATTGCAAGCTTGTTGAAGAACAGTTGTCTGTGGAGACAACCACAGCTTTGGTTTTCATGCCACCAGCCCCTATGGCTGTCTTTTTTCCTACCATCTGTTTAAGCAGGAGCAGTAGTTTGTGCCAACTCCAGCTTCAAGCATGTCATTTCCGAAACCACAACAAGTCTCTTAAGCTTCCTGAACAAAGTGCTCAGAGTTGAAAGCCCTAAAGTTCTCTTGGGCCTCCTAAAACCACAAAGCTAACTACTGAGCAAAGCCCCAGAGCATCTGAACACAAAGTGCCTTCCTTGGAGCTCATCATAGAACATGAAAAAGTTATTGAGAGCATGATTAAGGGGGGTGGGCAGTGTCTGCCCTCTCTGCTTAGATTAATAACACCATCTAGACAGTCTGCACCAGTGATGGTTTACAACCTTTTCAAGCACAGGGACCTACTTGTAATATACAATTTTAAAATAATGGCATTATTAGTAGACTCTAATTAAGAAAATCTGTAATAACTAAAAGCTAATGTGAATTCAGTAGTTATTTTACATAAATTTATATTTTACTAGTTATAATAATCCTCATATTAAATATTTTTGAAAAATATTGGTACTTTTATTTGCACAAAACATTTTTTCACTACTGAAACGATCCCTCTAGAATTGAGATTCATGGACACTTTGCAGTAACTCCATGGCCCACTAGAGGTCTCACCAGAGGTTAGGGGAACTAACCGTATTTAGGTATAGTAATAGGTCTGCAAGCTCTTATGGAAGATAATCAGCTATACATTTGGATACCTTTCAATGCAATATTTATTTATGGATCTAGGATTTATGGAATTCCTCTTGTCATATAACACCCAGAACTGTGTATCTCTGAAGATCAGTTATGTTTTCTTGCTCCAGGCAATGGAAACTATGTAATTCCCTGCATTTCCAGTTTGCGTCAGCCACAAGAAAATTTAGAACTAAATGCAATGCTTAGTTGTGGTAATCACCTTGTGCCAAAGTCCCTGTACTGTTTCTGCTCCTTCCTCAAGATTGTTTCTAGTTTGCCTTCTTTATTTTTCTAATGTCCCTTTCACTGTGACATTCATTGTAGGTCTCCTTGTCTCATTGAAAATAGATGGACATAAATTACAAACAAACACCCTCTTTAAAAGGCCCTCTTCTGTCTGTGAGTACCCAGGATAGCTAAAAAGAGTAGAAGGCCCTGCATTTCCGGGCCACTGAGCTATTCTGCCAACATCTCCTCTGCTAAATGCACACTATGGACTGTATCATCCAATTTCCTAGGCCACATTTCTCTGAGATGATGGGGAGTGCAGGGTAGGTACAGTGGTGGCTGAGCAATGTGATTCAGTATCACAACACCCACCCTATACAGGGCTGCAAAACAAAGCAAAGCAAAACCTCGTCAATTCTAAGAAATGTAAGAGACCTAACCAATGTCCATGGGCAGCAAAAGCTGCTCCTGCAGGTGCTAGGGGCTCTCCCCAACATTCTCATGCCAAGCTCTCCTGATTACTGCTCCAGGAAACAAAAACTTTCCTTCTTTTCTATTTTATTTCTTATCTGACCTGTTGCCTCTTTCTTGTTTCAGCCTGTCTCCTTTACTCTCAATCTACCTCATATCTCCAAAGGACTAATGCAATTTTACCACTAGGGGGCAATGCAGATAAAGAAGAGATGAAATAACAGGTTTGATGCTCTAGGCCACAAAGTTTTAGTTGTATAATTATTCTGTATATTGTGCTTTAAAAACTTGTTTTTCTCCATGATGTTTTTCTCTCTACTTTTAAACTCACATTATGGTGATGTGCACATTTATACATCTATATTCATATCAATGTTTCTATGAATAGGTTGTCTTCAATTCTCTCAGGCTTCTTTACAACATGTTCTTAGGACATAGTGCTGTGACATGTACATCAAAATAGAAGCCCAGAGGTCATTACATTGAATTAGGGCCTCTTTAGGGTACCAGCCACAAAGTCTGGATGATGAGGTATTTTTTAGAATTAGCCCTTTCAAACAGTGTTGTGAGAGGACTACAGAATAAGGGGTTCTCTGAACTTTAAAGGAAGCTACTCTCCTGTTGGTAAAAATTACATATTTACAAATATCCAGTCCGTTGAGAAATTTCCCTCTTTATTATAAAGACCCTTGGGAATTGATCAGCATATTGTGAATTTGGTTAATGTGAGTCAGACCCTCTAAACTGGCACACCTGAGCTTGCTATGCCAGACTCCAGGTGCCGAGTGAAACACGGTGACCTTACCAGGCCCTGCCTGAGGGCTAGTTGCTTTGCTCCATTATCACTAGGTGTCTACTCATAATGTGGACATAGTATTTGTTTTACTTTCATTTTAAGAAAGAAAAGGACGTTAATGAGCAATAAGAAATTATCTGAAGGTATAAAACTTACTGGTAATAGTGGGTACACTATTACAATAGTGTACAATACAATTAGTGTACAATATTCTGTACACTAATACGGAATATTGTAACACTGCAATCGTGGTGTATCAATAACTCATATCTTGAGTAGGAACACTAAAAGATGAACCTATCAAAAATAACTACAACAGCTTTTAAGACATAGTATAATATAATATAAAATGAAACAACCAAAAGTTAAAAGGGCGTATTAAGTAAAAGTATAGAGTTTTTATTAGTTTTTATCTTTGCTTCTTTGTTTGTTTTTGCAGTCAGACTTAAGCTGTCATCAGTGTTAAAATCATGGGTTATGGTTGGGCTTGGTGGCTCATGCCTGTAATCCCAGCAATTTAGAAGGCTGAGGTGGGCAGATTATTTGAGACCAGGAGTTCAAGGCCAGCCTGGGTGACACGGAGAAGCCCCATCTCTACAAAAAATACAAAAATTAGCCAGGAATGATGGCATATGCCTATAGTTGCAGGCTGAGGTGGGAGGATCACTTGAGCCTAGGAAGCAGAGGTTGTGGTAAGCCAAGATCACCCCACTGCACTACAGCCTGGGCAATAGAGCAAGAGTCTGTCTCAAATAAATAAATAGATAAATAAATTAAATTAAATAATGAGTTATAAGTTGTTATTTGCAAGGCTCATGGTAACCTCAAATAAAAAAACAACAACAAATACACAAAAAATAAAAAGCAAGAAATTAAAACAACCACCAGAGAAAATTACTTTCACAAAAAGGAAGACAGGAAGAAAGAGAGGGAGGAAGGAAGGAAAAGAAGACCAGAAAACAACCAGAAAACAAACAAAATGGCAGAGATAAGTCCTTACTTATCAATAATAATATTAAATGTAAATAGACTAAACTCTCCAGTCAAAAGACATAGAGTGGTTGAATGGAAAAAAATAAGACCCAACTATCTGCTGCCTATAAGAAACACTCTTCACCTATTAAAACACACAAAGAGTGAAAAAAGGGATGGAAAAAGACATTTCATGCAAATGGCAACCCCAAAAAAGCAGCAGTAGCTATATTTATATCAGATAAAAATAGATTTCAAGATAAAATCTATAAAAAGAGACAAAAAAGGTTATTACGTGATGCTAAAGTGATTAATTCAGCATGAAATTAACAATTTAAAGTATATATGCACTCAACACCGGATATACATAAAGCAAATATTATTAGAGTTAATATTATTATATATATAAAGCAAATATTATTAGAGCTAAAGAGAGAGATAGATCCCAATAAAATCATCACTGGAGACTTCAACACTCCACTTGCAGCATTGGACAGATCATCCAGTCAGAAAATCAACAAAGAAACATCAGACTTAATCTGCACCATAGACCAAATGGATTTAATAGATATTTACAGAACATTTCATCCAATGGCTGCAGAATACACATTCTTCTTCTCAGCACATGAATCATTCTCAAAGACAGACCATATGTTAGGGCACAAAACAAGTCTTTAAAAATTCAAAAAAAATTGAAATCACATTAAATATCTCCTCTAACTACAACGGAATAAAATTAGAAATCAAGAGGAACTTTGGAAACTATACAAACATATGGAAATTAATCAACATGGTCCTCATGAACCAGTGAGTCAATGAAGAAATTAAGAAGGAAATTGAAAAAATTCTTTTACAAATGAAAACAGAAACACAACATACCAAAACCTATGGGATACAGCAAAAGCAGTACTAAGAGGAAAGTTTAAAGCAATAAGTGCCTACATCAAAAAAGTAGAGAAACTTCAAACAAACAATCTAACAATGCTTCTTAATGAACTAGAAAAGCAAGAGCAAACCAAACCCAAAATTAGAAGAAAAGAAGCAATAAAGACCAGATCAGAAATAAATAATATTGAGATAAAAGACAATACAAAAGATCAATGAAATGAAAAGTTAGTTTTATTTGAAAAGATAAGCAAAATCAACAAAACTTTAGCCAGACTAAGAAAAAAAGAAAAGATCCAAATAAATAAAATCAGACATAAAAAAGGAGACATTACAACTGATACTGCAGAAAGTCAAAGGATCCTAAGAGTACTATGACAGACTATATACCAATAAACTGTAAAATCTAGAAGAAATGGATAAATTTCTAGAAATATAAAACATATGAACATTGAACCATGAAGAAATCTAAAACCTGAACAGACCAATAACAAGTAATGAGACTGAAGCCATAATAAAAAGGTCTCCTAGCAAAGAAAAGACCAAAACCCAATTGCTTCACTGCTGAATTTTACCAAACGGTTAGAGAGGAACTAATACCAATCCTACTCAAACTATTTCAAAAAATAGAAGAAAGGAGAATTTTTCCAAACTCATTCTATTAGGCCAGTATTACCCTGATACCAAAACCACAGATATATCTAAAAAAAGAAAACTACAGGCAGATATTGCTGATAAACATTGATGCAAACATCCTAAAAAAAAAAAAAAATACTAGCAAACCAAATTCTACAATGCATTAAAAAGATCATTCATTATGACCAAGTAGGATTTATTTCAGGGATGCAAGAATGGTTCAGCAAATGCAAATCAATCAATGTGATACACTCTATCAACTGAATGAAGGAAAAAGCGATATGATCGTTTTAATTGATGCTGAAAAAGCATTTGACAAAATTCAACATCCCTTCATGATAAAACTCTCAACAAATTAAAAATAGAAGGAACGTACCTCAACAAAATAAAAGCCATATATGACAGACCCACAGATAGTATCATACTGAATGGGGAAAAGAAGCTTTTCTTCTAAGATATGGAACAAGAGAAGGATGCCCACTTTCACGACTGTTATTCAGCATAATACTGGAAGTCTTAGCTAGAGCAATCAGACAAGAGAAGAAATGGACCACATCAAAATTCAAAAGGAAAAAGTCAAATTATCCTTGTTCGCAGGTAACATAATCTTATATTTAGAAAAACCTAAATACTCCACCAAAAAACTATTAGAACTGATAAATTCTGTAATGTTACAGCACACAAAATCAACATATAAAAATCAGTAGCATTTCTATATCTAATCAGTGAACAATCTGAAAAAGAAATCACGACTGCAATCCCATTTTCAATAGCTAGGGATTAACCAAAGCAGTAAAGTATATCTAATGAAAACTACAAAACATTGATGCAAGAAATTGAAGAGGACACAAAAAAAGAAAAATATTCCATGTGTAAGGATTGGGAGAATTAATATTGTTAAAATGTCCATATTACCCACAGCAATCTGTAAATTCAATGCAATCCTTATCAAAATATGAATAACATTCTTCACAGAAATAGAAAAAAATCCTAAAATTTATATAGAACCACAAAAGACCCAGAATAGCCAAAGCCATTGTAGTAGTCCATTTTCATACTGCTATGAAGAAATACACAAGACTGGGTAATTTACAAAGAAAAAGAGGTTTAATGAACTCACAGTCACACATGACTGGGAGGCCCGCAATCATGGTGGAAGGCAAAGGAGAAGCAAAGCTATGTCTTATACGGCGGCAGACAAGAGAGCATGTTCAGGGGAACTGACCTTTATAAAACCTTCACATCTCATGAGACTTATTCACTATCATGAGAACAGCACAGAAAAAAACCTGACCCCATGATTCAGTTACCTCCCACCAGGTCCCTCTCACAACACATGGGGATTATGGGTACTACAATTCAAGATGAGATTTGGGTGGGGACACAGCCAAATCATATCAGCCATCTGGAGCAAAAAGAACAAAACTGGAGGAATCACATTTTCTGACTTCAAATTACACTACAGAGCTGTAGTAACCAAAACAGCATAGTATTGCTATAAAAAGAGACACATAGACCAATGGAACAGAATTGCAAACTCAAAAATAAATCTATACATCTACAGTGACCTCATTTTTGACAACGGTGCCAAGAACATACACTGGGGGAAAGGACAGTCTCTTCAATAAATGGTGCTGGGAAAACTGGGTACCCATATGCAGAAGAATGAAACTAGACCCCTATCTCTTGCCATCTGCAAAAATTAAAGACTTAAATATAAAACCTCAAACTATGAAACTGCTAAAAGAAAATATTGAGATAACTAGTCTCTAGAACATTGTTTTGTGCTAAATTTTTCTTGAGTAATATCCCAAAATCCCAGGCAACCAAAGCAAAAAATGAACAAATGGGATCACATCAAGTTAAAAAGCTTCTGCACAGTATATGAAACAACCAACAAACTGAAGAGACAACCCACAGAATGGGAGAAAATATTTGCAAGCTACCCACCTGACAAGGGATTAATAACCAGAATGTCTAAGGAGCTCAAACAACTCTGTAGGAAAAAAAAAAACTAATAATTTTTTTAAAAATTTGGCAAATGATCTGAATAGACATTTCTCAAAAGAAGACATACAAATGGCAAACAGGTATATGAAAATGTGCTCAACATCATTGATCATTAGAGAAATTAAAATAAAAACTACAATCAGATATCATCTCACTCCACTTAAATGGCTCATATCCAAAAGATAGGCAATAAGGAATGTTGGCAAGGATGTGGAGAAAAGGAAACTCTCGTACACCGTTGGTGGGAATGGAAATTAGTATACCCACTAATGGAGACCAGTATAGACGTTTCTCAAAAAACTAAAAATAGAGCTACTATGTGATCCAGCCATCCCACCACTAGGCGTATACCCAAAAGCAAAGAAATCAGTATCTGTAAGAGATATCTGTACTCCCATGTTTATTGCAGCACTATTCACAATAGTCAAGATTTGGAAGCAACCAAAATTCCATCAACAGATGGCTAAAGAAAATGTGGTACATATACACAATGGAGTATTATACAACCATAGAAGAGAACGAGATACTGTCATTTGCAACAACATGAATGGAACTGGAGGACATTAGGTTAAGTGAAATAAGCCAGGAACAGAAAGACAAACTTCACATCTTCTCATTTATTTGTGGGAGCTAAAAATTAAAACAATTGAACTCATGGAAATAGAGAGTAGACTGATGGTTACCAGAGGCTGGGAAGGGTAGTCAGGGGAGGGAGAAAGAGGAGATAGTTAGTGGGCACAAAAATATAGTTAGATAGAGTGAATAAGATCTAGTATTTGATAGCACAACAGGGTGACTATAGTAAACAAAGATTTATTGTGTGTTTCAAAATAACTAAGAGTTTAATTAGAATGTTTGTAACCCAAAGAAATGATAAATGCTTGAGGTGATGGATACCCCATTTACCCTGATGTGATTATTACACAATGTATGCCTGTATCAAAATATCTCATGTACCCCATATATAATATATATACCCTGACTTTGTATCCATAAAATTAAAAATAATTTTAAAAAATGAGTACCAGAGATTTAGTAGGCACTTTCTAGAAAACAGAAATAAAATCTTTAGATCACAAGAGAACACCAGTCACCACAAAGAAATTTGGCCTTTTTTTCCTTAGAAAGGGATCTGAATTGAGCAAAAGACAGGATTTCACCAAGGCATGGGGTTTCCAGAAAAGTTTTGTTTGGAAAATATTTGAAAAAGAAAATAAGAATAATTTGGTATTCAACATGGCAAGCTTTTTCAGGTATCTTTTCTTGGTATATAAAGATTCATTAAGAACAGAAAGCAAGGACCAAACTGTTAGGTAACGTAGACCAGAGCAAGGCAAACAGGTTAGGATAGAATAAGAAGCGAAGGAGAATTTATAGAGGGAGTGTACTGAATATGAGCATTTTAGTAAGCTCTTAACTTGGGGTAGGTATCGTTATTCTTGCATGAAGAAGGAAACTGAGCTAGGGAAGGTAAGTAATTTTCCCAAAGATCCTCAGTGGAAGAGGTAGGATTCTAATTCAGCCCATGCTTTTAAACTGCTCCCATGGACTCCTGACTCTAGGGGCTGCATTCTTAACCATAATGCTGTCCTCTCCTGAAGTGTCTGTGAATCTAGAACAGTTAAGGAAAAGCAGAACAGAGGCTCAGTAGAGGCAGTCCTGGGTCTAGCTTCATAGCATTCCTGTCACACTGACAGATAAGTATGATTCATTTGAGTCCCTTTGGTAATAAATATCTAGGTGTATTTTTTTTTTTTTTTTAATTCCAGGACTGTGTGCTTAGGGTGCCCAGGGTTTCTTCATCCCAGCCACATTACTTCTCAAGTGAATCTGACTTCAGTGTAGAGAAACCATTCAGTAGGTGTATTGAGTTTTGCCACCAAAACTTGGGAATCAGGAAATACATAAACAGTTTAATGGCAAGTACACCCCTGGGAACTAAGATGAATAAACCTCATCTTCATTAGTTCAGTCAAAACTATGTAAGCAAAACTGCACACATTATGAAAGAAGGCAAGCGTGCTATTTAGTGAAATTGAAATGTTTGTTGAAATAATTCATGTCAAAAATGATCATAATGATTCACAGTTACTTTTGATACCAATTCTGAATCACTACGATCATTTAGAACATGATTTTTATTAACAATGAATAACAACAATGTATAGACGTTAAGAAGACAAAATTAAGATAGCTGTAAGTTATAGAAAGTAGTATAATAATGCCCATACTGTGTGAAATTTCAGTTTAACCACAATAGTGTGAAGCCAGTGTAACATTAAATGATCCTGAATTATTGTCATGAACATGGACAATTGGAGCTTGTGGAATGGTCTGTCCTGATACTGTGCCATATGCTTATTATTTCTGTATCTGATTTATAAATTATTTTTCTCTTGTTGCTGACAGGTTGTGGCAATGTAATGGTCTCCAGCAGTTATTGCCTATGATAGACACACTGTGTGAAGGCTGCCTAGCTCCCTGTGATCTCTTTACTCCCTGATACACAGGAGTAAGATTCTAGAAGCCAAGTTTGTTTATAATGACCCCATTCCTGGGAACGGTTAATTGCATAAAGGGTGGGCAGCTGACTGTTCTTAGGCTAATTCAGGTTCCTTCCCAGGTAATGTGGAATCTGGAGCCAGAGTGAGTGTTAAATTCTCTGTGTGTCTGTAATTGTTAACATGTGAACTTGGGAACTATGAGAAGCTGTCTTCTGCCCATCACATGGCCTGGACACTTTCTTTCTAATAAAAAAAGAAAAGATAGGCTTAACAAGAAGGAGAAATAAGAGGCAGTGAAAAAGTGACAAGGATTGTCAATGGACTCATTCCCAGTTCCATTCCTTCTGGGACCCAAAACATTCTTATCCTTGGGATCCATAAGGTATCTCCATAGCCTGATAATAAATTTTTCTTTTCTTCCTTAAGTTCATTTCCTCCTTCCTAATAGCTCTCTAAATCTCCAGTCACATATTTTTAGTAGAATTGACTTCAAATCTCAGGCTGAAGTCAGTTAGTGTAAGGTACAACATTCTCCTGACCATGGCGATTGGTGCAGCAGTGTGCACATGACTTAATTTGGGCTGATTGAGCTATTAAGAGAATTTCCTGGGAGATTATGAGAAAACAGCTTCCCTTTTCATGCTTGAGAGCTAGCAAAAAAGACATCTGGTGGGCATCAATGAGGAGGTATTTGTACTGGGTGCTGCTGACAGACACCTTACAACTATGTGGGAAGACAGATTTGAGATATAGCCAGAACCCTGCAGAAACACACACACACACACACACACACACACACACACACACAAACTGGGTCGTTGGCCAAGCTTTGCCTTTAGCCATGTATGATATGTCACTTACGTGGATGATACATTTTTTAAAAATCTGCTATGAGCACCATATTAAAAAGCCAGAATAATTAGAACCTGAGGAGAGATCCAAGGAAATCTCCTATTAAGTAAAGTACACAGGTGCCCGTGCAGGCATGTGTGCTTAAGTACTATTTTTACCTGCTCCAGGGTCTTTTGGCATTTCTTTCCTGATTCTTAGATTTCTCAATAAGCAAGACTACCAAATAAAGGAATTAGGATAAGTCTTAGCATATTTTAGTAATGAAGGAGACCTTGGAAAGATGAAATAATTTTGTATATAATCAATTTTATATATAATCCATGAAAGTTATTGCATATCTTCAGACATAAGTGTAGCAGATTGTGAAATGGAATTTGCTGATTGATAAAATCTCCTACACTTCATTTCTTTGTTATGTATGAGATTGTTATCCAATTGTGGATTTTAACTGATTGCAAAGTCTCCCTTAATAAAATTCTGTTCTATTCAATATCTTCATTTTAGAAGATGAACGCTGTCAATAAGATGGATATAAATTTTCTGTCTTAGAACAAAGACACTGAAAACTAAACAAAAAAACCAGTATGATCATATAGTTTAGAATCCATTAGAAAGCTCTACAATTAATTTATTTAGATACGTGTAAATTCTATTTTTCACACTTGGAATATTTTTGTAGCTCTTTACTACTATCAATTCTATGACATAGTCATTGTCAAACTTAAACATGGAACACAATTTATCAATTCTATGACATAGTCATTGTCAAACTTAAACATGGAACA
>NW_012116044.1:1221893-1246189 GCF_000951035.1 Colobus angolensis palliatus | reverse complement strand
AAAACCAAACACTGCATGTTCTCACTCATAGGTGGGAATTGAACAATGAGATCACTTGGAACACAGGGCAGGGAACATCATACACCAGGGCCTGTCGGGGGCTGGGGGACTAGGGGAGGGACGGCCTTAGGAGAAATACCTAATGTAAATGATGAGTTGATGGGTGCAGCAAGCCAACATGGCATATGTATACCTATGTATCCTAGAACTTAAAGTATAATTTAAAAAAAGGAAAAAAAAATTCTGTCTTCAATATTTAATACTGTTGATCCACTCCCATTTTTCTTCCCCATTTGTTCCCTGATATACGCTGTTTTACCTTTCTGATTACGTCTTCTTTGTCTTTTTCTTTAGGATCTTTTTTTTTCACCTTGTGTTTGTATTAATTAGATTATGTTCAACTAAAAGTAACCAAGACCTAACCACAGTGGTTTATACACACCATGGTTTACTCTCTGCAGTAAAACAAATCTGGTTACAGAATGCTCAGAGTTGCTATACAACAGCCCCACAAAGTCAAAAGAATTCAAGTCTTTCTACTTTGGTCCGTCCACCAAATATGGCTTCTTTAAGTCCACCCCAAGGCCAATGTGATGCTAGAGTCAGTCATCACTTCTGCATTCCCAGCAACACGAAGGAGAAATGGAGAAATAGGGCTTACTCTTTCCATACAACACTTCTGCCTACAAATTATTGGCTAGAACTTAGTCATGTGGCCAACAACTGCATGGAAGGCTGAGAAATGTGGTCTTCTATTTCAGGAGGTGATAGGCTCAGCTAAAAGCATTTTGTAGGCTGGGCTCAGTGGCTCATGACTGTTATCCCAGCCCTTTGGGAGGCCAAGGCAGGTAGATCACTTGAGGTCAGGAGTTCGAGACTGGCCTGGCCAACATGGGGAAACCCCGTCTCTATGAAAAATACAAAAATTAGCCACCGTGGGTGGTGGCAGGAGTCTGTAATCCTAGCTACTCGGGAGGCTGAGGCAGGAGAATCGCTTGAACCCAGGAGGTGGAGGTTGCTGTGAGCCAAGATCACGGCATTGCACTCCAGCCTGTGAGACAGAGCGAGACTCTGCCTCAAAAAAAAAAAAGCATTTTGTTACTAAGGAAGATGGGGGAAATGGCTATTGGGTAGGTATCTAGCAGTCTCTGCAAGCCTTTTATCTGACAGTATATTTATTATACATCGGCAATCTGAACTAATCCCATCATTCCATGGATAGCCTCTCAAATCTCTTTTCCTTCAGCCTTCCCTTTCCATTTTCCTTCAGCCTTCCCTTTCCAATTTACAAATTCCTGGTAGAGTTTTCCATCCGGATCTTTCTCTAGATAGATTAGAATCTCAAATTCAACAATCTAAACTAAATTTATGATCATCTTTCTAAACCCCCAAACCAATTTTCACATAGTTCTCTGAAGCTTAAAACCTATAGGCACACAACCAACTAATAACACATGAAGCAGCTTTCCGATCCCTCTGTGTTTACTGCCTTCAGACAACACAGATTACTATGACCTATATCATGCTTCACATCACAATCTGCTTCTGATTTTATGTAATTATGTAATTCCCATAGTAATTTTTGTAAAAAATCTTTTTTTCCAAATATTTTTGGTAATTTTTCTGCATTTGGCAAAGCCTCCCCAACATGCAGGACTAGCTTCATTATATGCCTCACCATTATGAAACTAAAATAAGCATTACTGCTTGAAAGGATGCAAAACAAAAGACTGGGAATGTGATTTTGCAGCTAGTTCTGGGTTTCCACCAATTCGTCTTCTCAATCAAAACTGTATTAATTAGATCATCTGGTATGTGCCACACGGTCTTGTGGGTAGAGCAAGGGTCTAATGGGAGTGCTGTTTGCAAAGTTCATTAATACATATTAGAAGCCATCCACTGACTCAGAGAACTTATGTTCAGATAGGAGCAAACAGTTCTTTTTACAAGAACTTGCTGTGCAAATAAGCCAAGAAATAGCATCTTCTACATGGCAAACAGAAATGGAGAGAACAATAAATACATCATATAGGAGGAAAAGAAACCTCAATGTATTTGAGGAGGTGAAGGGAGAAAGAAAGAGGGAAAGTGAAGAAACCTGCTTTTGGTGGTCAGAAAGGCTCATATGATACAATCTCTAGAAGGTAATGTTGACGCCCAACTTTGATGGCTGTTAAGGAGACACAGGTTGAGGTGAGTAAAATAATAAACTACAGGTCCTTTATCCACCTCTCTACCAAAATTGACACCTCTGAAGTCACTAATGCTGAAGGTCCTTGTCTTCATCCTTCCCACCTGGCCTCTCCATAGCATCAGGCACTATACATTGCATAGTCTCTATAAGCCTCCTCTCTTGGTTTTTAAGAATTGAAGCCAGGTGTGGGGGCACAGGACTGTAGTTCCAGACACTCGGGAGGTTGAGATAGGAGGAATGCTTGAACCCAGGAGTTCTAGTTCAGCCTGGGCCACAAAGTAAGACCCCTGTATTTTTTTAAAAAAGGAATTGAGGAACACTTCTATATGATTCTTGTAGCTCTTTGGTCAGTCCTCCTCAGACTCATTGCTGGTTCCTGTTTCTTAATCCATTTATTAGTCCTGCTGTTTCCTTTAATTTTTCCTTCATTTGCTTTTCTTCTCCTTTTTTTCCCTGCTGATCTAATTTGTTTATTTTTCTTTTAGCTTTAACTTTATGTATAAATGACTCCCAAATCTACATTCCAGTTCTGATTTCTTTCCTTATCTCCAGACCTATATTTCTGTCTACTAGCTATATCTACCTTAATCACTTCCAGGCATTCTAAACTCAACATTTTCTTTTCAAATCTGCTATTGTCCTTTCATTGTCTATTTTGGTTAATGACATCCTATCCACCCACTTACCCAGGTTGGAAAGCTTGGAGTCATCCTAGATTATTGTATCTTTTTTGTTCCCACCTCACATTTCATCAGTCACCAAGATAGCTGGATTCTTACAGCACATATCACATAGATCCTTGTTGACTTTACCTTCCCCATGCCCCACCTCTACTACATAAGCAATTCGAAAGCAGAGACTATGTCTATTCAATTATGAATCCTTAGTTCATACCACTGAGCCTGGTACTTGGTACACTAGTGGCTTAGCAAATGTTTCTGTATTGTTGCTGATTCTCCTGGACACATATAATTTACAAGCATTGCTCAATGCTTGGGTCCAATAAGGCAGAGGTGCCCAACCCTCAGGCTAGCAACTGGTATTAGTCTGTGGCCCAATAGGAACCCTGCTGCACAGCAGGAGGTGAGCGGCGGTCCAAGGAGCATTATGACATGAGCTCCACCTCCTGTCAGATCAGCGGCAGCATTAGATTCTTATAGGAGCGTGAACCCCATTGTGAACTGTACATGCAAGGGATCTAGGTTGCGTGCTCCTTATGAGAATCTAATGACTGATGATCTGTTACAGTCTCACATCACCCCCAGTTGGGACTATCTAGGTGAAGGAAAATAAGCTCAGGGCTCCCACTGATTCTACATTTTGATGAATTGTATAATTATTTCATTATGTATTACAATGTAATAATAATAGAAATAAAGTGCACGATAAATGTAATATACTTGAATCATCCCAAAACCACCCCCAACCCCCTGTCTGTGGAATAATTGTCTTCGACAAAACTGGTTCCTGGGGCCAAAAAAGGTTGGGGACTGCTGCAATAAGGGATTCTGGGTGAAGAACATCCTTTGATATATTTGTTTCTCCTAATCGAAAAACATGATACATTAACATTTTTCTAGTGGATTATACTTCTCACTATAATTTCTATAGAGAAATCAATATTTTTAATTTCTATAGTGAAATCAAGCCCACTTTCCCTTCAAAAGGAAGTACATAAGGGAAAGGATCCTATTAAAATGCCAAAAGGTAAAAATTGTCAAGGAGTTTCAATGAAGAGCGATTTGCCTTAGTTTGGGTCCCCTCCAAAGCAGAGCCTGAGACAAAAACATGGGAGAAGGTCTCTCTATATTTGGGTGGTGCTCCCAGGAAGCAAGAGTGAGGGATAAGGGAGAGTTAGAGGAAAAAAAAAAAAAACAGGAAAGAAGGGTTTACTGGTTTACTGGGCTGGTTTCTACCGTGAACAACTGGGACTCAATCCCAAGGAGACCCTTCAAGGAAGTAATGCAGAATGCCCCAGCAGATTGTTCAAGTGCAGAAGAGACATTTATCTACTGACTCCTTTCTACCCCTTGAGGAAGATTATCTCCAGGAAAATAAACCTCTGCACTCCCGGGCTGCTCATATGTGTCGGTTAATGAATTCTGCTGATTTTGATAAAAAACACAGGACAGGAAAGAGGAAAGATTTACGATGGCTGCCTGATGTAATGATTAATGGCATGCATAACACTGTTTACCATGACTGCAGTTGAAATCAGAGGTAAGTTGAGAGAAAAACATATCTGTTCTAAGAATGAAATGTGATAAAACTAGAGAAACAGGCTTTCTGGGTATCTGAACAGATGGGGGTGGGTGCAAGATGAGGACTTGAATGAGTTTAATGACTGTTTCCACTAGAAGCATCCTTGGGTGTTTGCTTGCTTTTTTTTTATTTTTAAAGTAATGGAGTGGGGTCAGAAAGGAGCAAGTGGTGAGGAGTGTGTCAGAGCCAGTGAAAAACACTGTATGCTGGCTCCCTCACACCCAAGTTCAACTCCCTATTGACTATCTCTATTTGAGAGGATGCAAAAGCTAAATAGTTTATTTCCCAGACCTCTTTGTCAGAATACCTAGAATTACCAAGTGATATCGTTCTGGCAACAAAGCACTAGAGAATGGCCAAGTGCGGTGACTCATGCTTGTAATCCCAGCACTTTGGGAGGCTGAGGCACTTTGGGAGATGAGGTCAGGCGTTCGAGACCAGCCTGGCCAACCGGATGAAACTTCGTCTCTACTAAAAACACAAAAATTAGCTGGGCATGGTGGTGCATGCCTGTAATCCCAGCTACTTGGGCGGCTGAGGCACGAGAATCGCTTGAACCCGGGAGGTACAGGTTGCAGTGAGCCAAGATAGCACCACTGCACTCCAGCCTGGACGACAGAGCGAGACTCTGCCTCAAAAAAAAAAGCATTAGAGAAAATCTGTTGACACTAATCTCTTTCTCCCTGCTCCTCTTCTACAGTCTTAGATGAACATGGATGTGATGTTCAGAGCTGTAGTGTCCATCTTATAAACATGAACTGACAAACAAGGAAGAAAGTCTAAACTGATACAGAAGCAATGCAAATCCCAGTAGGGCTGGGTCCTTTTAAGCCTTGGCCCGTCCAGTCTGTGCAGGAGGCCTCTGGCTACTGCTTTACCTAAACATTTCCTTTATGAAAAGGTGACCTGAACAAGGAAAATGCTCAAGTCTAGCTCCAATCCAATTACCATAGTACAATCCTATCAATCAGTGACATCTTATTTTTTACCTGCCTTGAATTTGAACTATTCATCATTCTATCTCCACCTATGAATACTGTCTGTATCACTGTCTCACTGTCCCAGTATTTACCTTCTTTCAGGCTTTTAACCTTCAGTGGTGTCCTCACACAGTAGCACTCAGCCCACCTTGCCTTGTTAGCCTGTTCTAGCCTGCCCTATTCTGTTCTCAGCTGCTCTCACCTGCCTTACCATGTCCTACTCAGACAGAGCAGAGGTAACATAATGGGAACAGAAAGGACTGGAGAGCATGAGAGTACCCAGTTCCATTTCCCCCCATCTCTAGTTCTGACCAGAATGAAGTTTTTCATCAGCTTCCCAGAGCCAGCATCACATTTATGAACTGTTCCATCCTCAGAGGGACAGGAAGGACTCTGGAACAAAGTTTCTTTTCAACTACAGTGCTATACAGAAGCAGCAAAAATTTGTAGAAAGCAGAATAGGAGAATTTTGCTAGGTTCTTTCTTCTGATATCACCCCAACCTTTTTATATACCATTCATACAAATGAAATTAATAATTAAATTCTAAGACTAAACTTTCTAAAAAACCAACACAGTTTTTGTTTTCCCTTAGTAAAAACACCAGAAGTCACAAGCCCAACACCAATAACTAGCTTGCCTGTCATCCCTTGAGCCACTTCTAAATCAATCATCCCTTCTCTAGTATGCACTTATCTCCTTGAAGCAGTAACAAGTTCTTGCAGGGCAAGGGCAAGGGGCTTCTATTTTTTTTGTAACCCACAAGCAACCTAGTATAATGTGGTTCACATAGTAGGAGCTCAAGAAGGCCTTAATGAGTGCATGGCATGATCATTTTCTTTGCTCTCATCCAAACACCATCCAAAGTGATTTACACCACTTGTTAAATGGCAGTCTTCTTAGATGGGAATGGAAAATTCCTGCCCTCTTTGATGGGCCAACATGAAATTAGATGGTAGGTGGGTGTTTAGTTACTGTAGGTAGACAACTTTTTTTCTGAAGACATTGCCTTTTACAGTAATTAGCAATCCTGGTGTTTTTGGATGGAGGGGCTGAATGAGTCATGGAGGACTTCAGGTCACAATTGAAGCAGGTTTTAAAACCACATGGGAAAAACATCTTACCTGAGGAAATCAAAGTGTATAACCACCTATCATGACATCATTATCCATCTGTTCTTGTATTCATTCAACACATAATCGAGTACTTACTGGACTGGGTGCTAAGCCCCATATGCTAGATATTGGGATAGAATATAAATGAATGAAATAGACAGGCTGCCTTTCTAGCCTATCCTCTTGTAGTAGATACAGACAAGTAAATAAGAAATTTCAATAGAGTACAATTATAATACACTTGATAGACAATTATATACAGGATAGTCAAAGCAAATCGTGAATCCTTATATTTAAAAAATGAGGGTGATGAGATTACAAGTAGACTACTACACAGTAATCAGAAGAGCTTTGGCAAGAAGAACTGTGTTTTTCCTGATACTCCAACTTGTAACAAGAAAAATGGCACAATTCTTCATACTTGCAGAGCATATGACAAGTTCTAAACTTCTGAAACATATATTATCGCATTTAATCTATATAACAAGCTTTTTGAAAAATATCTTATTATAACCCTTCACAGATGAGGAAACTATGGCTTAGGGAAGCTAAGTTACTCTGATGGACTGCTTTCACATCTTAATGACAACAAATAGCACATAGTGCTGTGTTCATTATGAGCATATTTGTACTGAATGCTATTTGATAATTACTATCAGTTTTCTAAGTTAAACTCTTTTGTATTCATAAACATTGTAAATAAGATTTCTTCTTATATGTGCAGGTGCACAATTTACCAAAGATAAAAGCACCTTATGAGAAATAGCTTGGGCACTGTGACTAAAAGACACCCAGAACTACTTAGAAATTTCAAGTCTCACTTTCTTTTATCTTGGAATTCTTTTTAAGTTTCTCAATTTTAAATGTTCCACTCTCTCCTACATGGGAAAAAAAGTAAAACCTGTCTTTCTATTTTAAGTCTGTAAAAACATGTTCAATGATCCTTTACATTGCAGTCAATATTCTCAGGCCCCACAATTGGCAAACAACAGCTGCATCAACCCATATTTCACTACCCAGGGGAGATTAAATAACTAGTTATATTAGACCCTATTGTGGGGATTAAATAACTAGTTATATAAGACCCTACTGATCCTCAAAACACCACATTTTGTAATCATAGTGATATCAAATATATACATCCTACAGATTTAGTCGTCCTTCAAAGCATGAAGGTTTGTGAAAATCAGTAAATACTGCTAGTAGTACTATACCAATATTTACACACATTGGTTATAATTTGGATGCTTTCTTATTATTTGTCAAGGCTTAGCACATTATTAAAATAAATTTAGGGTTGTTCTAAAAAACTAATGATTAGGATAATATATTGACAAATATAAAAGTATTTCCATTATTTTAAATGGTTTCAATCATCATTGTAAATGCAATGAACACTTTACAACAAAACTTAATCTTTAAAATATGCACAATTATAATACAAAATATATTCACTCTGAGAAATCACACACTTTTGAGATACTCATTTATCTGTGGGTTTCTCACAATCTTTTCTGGGGACTTTTATTTCTCTATTTCTTTGCTCTTTCAGTCCTGAAGTAAGCAAATATCTTGTTTCTGAGGTCTAAGAATGACTTTAGGACATCTGCCTGGCTTTCTGAAGGGAGAACATGTTCTAATTTTTCCAGTGCTTCTCTTACCTGTCATGCCACAAAAGTCACACCATGTTAGCAGAGGTAGATTTACCATGAAGAAAAAGGAGGTTAAACCTCGGGGCTCCTCACATAAACTGTTTCCTTCCAAGGCACCGGGAAGTCACCTATCAATGTATTTACATGGTCCTATGTTTCTCTCCCTTCCCACTTACCCTCCATCACATTTCCCTTGGGCTGAGTGGCACTGGAGTGGCATGAACATCTGGGGAGATGTTGCTGAGGCATACTTTCTCAATGGGGTGATAACACACCCAATAGGGGCAAAACATCCTACTCTTCTTATTTATTTATAAAGCACAGATACATATAATACATAAACAAATATACAATACATCTGTGTTATTAAAATTTCATGGGGGAACTGTTAGGAAAAAAGAAGTCTAAGAATGTTCCTCAGAGAGGGGTGATGATGAAAAATAAGTTTAGAAACACTGGGCCAAGGGGGAAATTAAGTTGGAAATACTAATACATTTAGTTTAGGTTTGGTGGCATATACATACATGGTTTGCATTCCTTTTCATTTATATTTAAGCTATTGTAGGAATGGCCTCCAGAAATGCTCCTATTGCCCTCTGTGAAAACTTATCTATATTATGACATGACATGACAGAGCTAGAGGTTATACGAATATTTCCTGCCATGCCCAGCCCCAGAAGATATAGGTAGCAGAGAGGTGAAAAGAGGCTTGAAATGTAAAAAGTTAGAAGCTACTCTGTGAAAAATTCTTTTCACTATCAGACATGTAAATGTATAAATAACGGATTCAGTTTTTCTTAAAATTGTAGACTCAAGGGGTACATGGGCAGGTTTGTTACATGGGTAGACTGCACAATTCTGGGGCTTGGGCTTCTAGTGAACCCATCACCCAAATAGTGAACACTGTATCCAGTAAGTCACCTTTAACTCTCCCCTACCCTTTTGCAGTCCTCGGCGTCTATTAGTGCCATCTTTATGTCCATATATACCCATTGTTTAGTGCCCACTTGTAAGTGAGAACATGTGAAATTTGATTTTCTGTTTCTGAGTTACTTCACTTAGGATAATGCATCCATGTTGCAGCAAAGGACATGATTTCATTCTTTTTATGGTTGTATAGTATTCCATGTTGTATATTTACCACATTTCCCTTATCCAATCCACCACTGAGGGACACTTAGGTTGATTCCATATCTTTGCTATTGTTAATAGTGCTGAGATAAATATGTAGGTGCAGGGGTCTTTTTGATAAAATGATTTCTTTTCCTTTTTGTAGATACCCAGTGGTGGGATTGCTGGGTCGAACGGTAGTTCTATTTTTAGTTCTTTGAGAAATCTCCATAGTGTTTCCATAGGGGTTGAACTAATTTACATTCCCACCAACAGTGTATAAGCATTCCCTTTTTACCACATCCTTGCCAACCTCTGTTAGTTTTTGACTTTTTCATAATCACTATTCTGACTGGTGTGAGATAGTATTTCACTGTGGTTTTAATTTGTATTTCTCTGATGGTTAGTGATGAACTTTTTTATATGTTGACTTACACTAAGTCATAAAATAGAAGTTTTGCTTGTCACAATAATGCAACACGTACAATTATAAATGCACATAGACTTTTGTGAGGACTACACAGAGTTCACCAGAATTCCTGTATTTGTGGAACTCAGTCTATAGTGTAGTATAATCAGTAAGCATCCCTGTGTAAATACAGCAAGTTTCATGTTATACATTTGAGTGTTAATAATAAAAAATAAAGTTCTATCAACTATGCTAAAAAAGTCTGAGTTATGTTTTTATTTACTCAATAGAGCAAAATTTTCAAAACCCAAAAGTGGTTGTCATTGGGAACTGCTTTTACATCTATTACTTTCCTTTTGAATCTGAATCTCTCACATCCAGTGGAGAATTGATGGGGATCGTGTCACTGGAAACTTGTACAGGGCAATGTCTTCCTTGAGTGTGGTATCTTTGCCTCCCACGCCTAGGAAGTATGAGATGGACTGTCCCTGCCCAACTACGAACAAGCAATTTGGGTGATTTCTTCTTTCCTTTCAAAGTTGCCCTTTTAGCTGATTAGGATCAAGAACTCTGGAACTTGACTCTCAGCTCTGCCACTTATTAGCCATGTAGATTTACTTAACCTCACAGCACTTCAGTTTTCTCACTTGTAAAATGGAGATAATAATAGTACCTACACCAAAGGCTGCATTGAGAATCCACAAAATTATATTTTGAATGAAAATTGTTTACAGTTCTAATCATATGTACATAGCTATACATATATCCAGAACAAGGATAATATGTAGGTACCAATGCAGTGTTGTTCTGGTGTTAAGTCCTCACCAATAAAACACTTGCCACAAGTGGCTGGGTAGTGCCTGCCCAGGTGCCATGCAGACCCTCCTCCTCTTTTTTTCATGCTAGGTTTGTATTGCCTTCTGTTTCACTTCTGTATTCCTTGGTGTATCAGATCCTAGGGCCTCTGTAACAAAGCACTAAAAACTTGGAGGTGGCTTAAAGTGATAGAAATTTATTATCTTACATTTCTAAAGGTGAGAAGTCCAGAATCCAGATGTTGGCAGGGCCATGCTCACTCTCAAACCTGCAGAGGAATACCACACTGCCTCTTCCTTGGTTTTGGTAGTTTGCTGTCATTCTTTGGCATTCCTTGTTTTGCAGCTACATAACTCCAGTCTTTGCCTTCACCATCATGTGTGTTCTTCCCATGTATCTCTGTCTTCACAGGGCTGTCTTCTCATAAAGACACTAGTCATATTGGAATTAGGGACCAACCTTACTCCAGTATGATCTCACCTTAACTAGTCACATTGGCAACAATGCTATTTCCAAATAAGGGCACATTCTGAAGTACTGGGGCTCAGACATATTGCATGCAATCCATACTACTTGGGATTACACGTCCCGTGCTTATCTACACTGAGCCACATCAGCCTGGCCACTTCCTTGTGCCAAGTTATCTTGCCCTATTTTGTTTGCCTTGAAAATCACTCTAGGATATTAAAACCATACAGGATGTATGTGGATTTAGGTTGTAACAATGGATGGGCTTATATTGTTTGATGTGCATAATTAACGAAAACTCTAGCATTTGTAAGACGAATTACTCTAGCAGATATAAGACACAGAGGTGTTTAGTTGTAATGCTTCCCTGGGTAAGATAATGTTGTCAGTAAATGTGGGCTCTTGCTGCTAATCAGTAAGTCTTGGTAGGAAAGAGATTCATAATTAAAAACACACTACTACCATTTGTTGAACAATTACTGTCAAACGCTACTCTAAGCACTTGAAATATTCTTTCACACACACACACACATACACACACAAGGAAGATGCTATTATTACCCAATATAACAGTTACTTAAGTGCTAGAGATTAAAAATTACTCAAGATCACAAAGCTAATAAGTGGCAAAGTTGGAATTAGAACTAGGCAGGTTGATTTCAGAGCCTGTGCCCTTAACTATGACACATTCTTCCTCTAAATAAACAATACACTATTTTGTGAAAACTAAACAATTCACCAGATGACCCATAGATAGCTGATGGACTGAGGCTCACAATGAAACAAAGAGAAATCATCTCAAGAACATCTGTGGCATCAGTGGCTACACTGCAAACATGGATTAAAGTCTACTTCCTCTGAGGCATCTTGGGAGAGAAAGGTCAGTAAGCTGAAGGACTCAAAGATAAGAAAGAGGGACTGGAAAACAAGCTCTCAACCAGTGACTCTCAAACATGCCTATGTATTAGAAACACCTGGAGAACTTTTCAAAAAATACCATGCCTGGACTCCACTCTCAGAGTTACTAATTCAATTAATCTGAAATGACCCCAGCCACTGGCATTTTTTCAAAAGCCCCTTTTATTCTAAAGAGCAGATAGTTTGAGGCGTTGCTCTGGACGCACTGCAGGCTTCTACCATTGCTATTTCACACCTTTCCTGTCCTGAAGTTGAACCTGAAACACAACTCTACTCCTCTAGTGCTCCCTCCTCAACCCAAATTCAACAGGTCCAAGGTCAGGGCCTTGGGGAAGGCCAGCTACCTTTTGGAGGAGGCTTTACAACAATGTTAATCCCATCCACCAGGGAGGGGACCCCACAGTGGGTGACTCCTACTCTGAGAACAAAAGATAAGAACAAGGGAGAGGGGCAAAAATTTCTTCCTTGCCGCCCTCCTTCCAAATTGATTTCATTTTACAAAGCTGGAATTCACAGTGCTTCACTCAGATTTTCCTCCAAAGGTAGACCTGAGAAGAAAAGATAATGTGCTACTGCAGACCTGGGACTTCCCATGAGCCTGGTACTCAGCATAGCTTCATAGAGTGAGTGAGGAAACCGGGTTTCAAACTTGGGGCTGTCTAGTGTTTCCAGGGAAAAGTCATTGATTCAGTTGTGATCCCTTTTATTGACTTTTTTCAAAGAGCCTCTTTTCCTTTAAATGTCACCCACATAATCGATGAACCTGAACAATGAGTGTGCAACAGAGATCTTAGTGAGGTCTGGCAATAAAGTAGAACCTGGGTGATGGGCAGACATTATTGTAAAATAAGCCAAAAGTAGTTAGGACCAAGGACAATACCTTGGAAGTTTTGTCCTAGGTGGTCTCGCAGACTTTGATTCCCCAGTGGCCCAAGGCTGTGAAAATGATTCCACCATCAGGACAGGTCTACCTGAGATTTAAGCTCTGCCTTAAAAGCTTGGTGAATTCTCCCCTTAAAAGTCATGTTCTAGGGGCTCTAACTTTATAATCGAAACTCTGTGTTAGAATTCACCCAGTGACGTGGAGATGTAGCTGTCCTAAAGGGGATAATCACTAAAGGATGTTGGCTGGGGGACAGGAACAGAAGTGAGCCCTTCCCAAGAAGAAAAAAGTAGCTAGAAAATCTTGACTGAGGAGAAGACAGGGTTTTACTTAGTCACTTAACACATTCCTTTTCAGAAGTCATTTAACACATTCCCTTTCAACGGAGAAGAGTGGTTTCTTCTTTTTAGAACACAAAGAAAGAAACAACAGAGAAAAAAGAAAAATCCCCATTTCAGGGAAACTAAAGTCTATAGCAAAATAAAGGCCAAAGATATATTGATTCCTGGGGTAGCTTTTTCAATTCTGGAATGGTTTTCAATTAAGTATAAAGATTCAAGGTGAAAAGAAAAAAAGAAATCTATGTAAACCCAATGAACACAGGGCAAGATTAAATAATGATTAATGACCGCTAAGAATTTGCAAAGTACCTAGTTGTTCCTGTTTTTATTTATTATCATCTTTCTGTATTTTTAACAATATGACTTATATAGATGTATAGTTTTGCTCTTCATTGTTTATTTACATTTAAAAAAATTTAATGGGAAAGTATGCAAGCATTTTTATTTCCATGAATTATACCCACAGCAACCCTAATTGTGTTGAAGGTTACCAACTGCATTATTAATATTCTGTCCTCTGGGGCCCTGTCACCACACACAGTCACCTCTTCTCCCACTGAAGATCCTTAGGTTTGAGGAGATTCACAGGCAAGGCCAAAAGTGGAGATTACCAGGTAGAAATTATATGATAGGGTCAGGGAAGGCATCAGTTCCTTACCCTCTCTTCTTTACCTATGCCTTCTTGGCAAACTCCAGTTAGCTGTATTCTTCAATCCATTCTTTCTGTGCCTGTGTTTAAGCACAGAATAAAGTTACAAACCTGGACCGAAACAAAACCAAGTTACATAACCTAGTTTGTCCCTCCCTGCTTGACAATGCGCGCGCTTTATTTTTATGTTTTAAATTAAATTAAATCTTTTTTTTTTTTTTTGAGGTCAGTCTTGCTCTGTTGCCCAGGCTAGAGTGCAGTGGTATAACAATAGCTCACTGCAGCCTTAAACCCCTAGGCTCAAGCCATCCTCCGGTCTCAGCCTCCCTAGTAGCTAGGACTGTAAACATGCACCACCACACCCAGCTAATTTTTACATTTGCTTTCTCTTTAATGGTTGCCCCATTACAGGTCTAAGGACACTTATTCTAAATGTTTCCTCAATAAGCCCCCAAATCACAAATCACTGCTGAATATTCACTGAATAGTTTCCCATACAATTTAAAATAAACCAAGACCACTCAATATAAATCTTTTATAATTTCTTTTTTCAAGTTATATTTTCTCAGTATTTCTCACCACCCAAACTCATCTTTCTTTTAATGTCTCTTTCCTACGCCCTTTGCAAAACTGATCCTACCACATTTCACTTCAGGAACATCATTTTCTCAAAAAATTTTTTTTTGTCTTGACTCTCTCATCATTCCTTCTACACTGACATTCTCTTCAAATCAATAATATTCTGTAGCATCTTCCAGTCTTAAAAAAAGGACATCTGTAATAACACTATTTTTACCTATATTAAAGTGTATATATGTCTTCTGTCCTTATAAAAGACTCCTTAAGAGCAGGAAATAAAATCTAAACATCATTCTATTTCCCTGAAAGTCACCATTGAGACTTACACTTACTGTGTAGTATGTGCTCAGTGAAGGTATACTGAATGAATGAATGTTTTAAATCTCGTTATTCTTGGGCTTATTCCTGGTCTCTGAAATGAAATCCATAGGAGTGCTCTGAACTTGCTTCAGTGAAGACTCATTTAGGGTTTGGAATGTCTGAAGGATTCCCTGGACTCAATACATGGGACACCCTCTCAGATAGTTACTTTCTCAGTTACTACCTAACAGGCATGTATCAGGCTACATCAGAAATTTCCAAATTACTATGTCCTCATTGTTTATTGCAGGGTTTCAACTTGCCCTAAAAATCTTTCACAGTTAATTGTATCAGTGCAAAGGGTGTACTTCACATGTGTCTGTCTTGGCTCTATTACACTCTTCCACAGTCTAGAGGGCCACTAGAAGGAGCATCACTTACAGACTCTCATAAAAGTACAAAGGTCTATGCCGAGGGTGCTTCTCTGGTGCTCCCAAAGCTGATGATCCTAAGGACACCACAGTCATACTGGACTTGAGAAGGGGACTAGGCTTCTCTGTAACTTGGTACACATTTTGTCACTCAGCCTATCCAAAAAACAGTTCCTTTTGACCCCAGGCTTCTCTTCTCTCTCAGTCCAAAGGGTAACAGAGGACAAGTGCCATCTCTACTTCATTACCTAGGTTTGAAACCAGTTCAAGGAACCAGACAGGGAACAGATATTCTTCCCACTCCATTTGTCACAATTTCTTTCTTTTGCTGTGACCCAGACCCTAGAACACTCTTCTCTCCTCTCTTCAAAATTCTCTTGCTTTTAAGTGGATGCAAAATCTACTGCTGAGGGTGGGGAGGGTGTGAGACAAAAGCAGAGAGTGTTACCCAGGTTAGCAGGGCCCAAGACCTGGGTCAATCAGTTCAATGCGATGTTATAATTCAAACACTGAAAGACACAATAAATTTATTCCTCAGGCAGTAAGTCATGTCACAAGCCATTTTAGGATTCTTGTTTTGAAACTGAGAATTCTGTACCATTTGCCAACAGTCAAAACTCAACTTTCACTGAAATTCTCATGTATGCTGGGGAAATCTAATAGATTGTTTCCAACCAATTCTTTTATTTGTATGAAAAAGATTGGATTTTCACAGGTTCATGCAGCACCACCTTGGGGACTCTCTTGCCTGCCAAGATCTTTACCATTCAATCTGCCAGGCCTCCTATTTAGACATTCAGGCATTTAGATAATGCCAGCCAGCCTCTAAGCACTTCCCCAAAGTGGTCTCAAACCAAAAGCAGACTTTGGAAGATAATATCAAAGAGTTTATTAGAAGGCCTGGCATAGTGGCTCATACCTGAAATTCTAGTACTTTGGGAGGCTAAGGCAGGAGGATTGCTTGATGCCAGGAATTTGATGGGACTCCATAACTACAAAAAATTAAAAACTTAGTCAGGCATGGTGGCATGTGCCTGTAGTCGCAGCTACTTTGGAAGGCCAGGAGTTAGAGGCTGCAGTGAGCTATGATCGTGCCACTACACTCCAGCCTGGGCAACAGAGAGAAACTCTAACTCTGGGAAAAAAAAAAGTTTGTCAGAACAACTTCTGGGTAGTGCAGCTGATCTAACTAGGATCTCATAACCATGATCTCTAACATGTTTAGAGGTTTTTAGAAGTTTTGAATGTACAAAACAAACAGAAATCCTTGACTTTATTTGGCTGTTTCCTATATAGTTCTTTAAGTCAGATAAGCATGTTTTTTCCACCATCCCCACCCACACCTTGTCTGAGAAGTTTTTAAAGGATGGGAAAGAGGGAATGAGGGTAAAAAGCAAATAATGGAAATGCAGGGAAGGGGGGCATTTCACAAGGGGGCACAGTGTAAGTGTGAGAGAGAAAGAGAAAGTGAGAAAAGCCTACAAGACAATCTGTCTTAAATTGATAGAGAGGAAATACTGCTAGAAGTGCTGATTCAAGCACTTTGGGAATACTTTAAAACTGAATGCCTTGTTTCAAAGACACATCTCTGAGGAAGCCAGGTTTACTCTCTTCTCTTGTTGCCAGAGTTAACATTCAGGGAAGGCAAACAGCCTTGTATGTTTTCCCCCACATGACTCTACAAGTAGACTTAAATTCTTCCGTTAAGTGCGCCTCTTAAAATACAACCCTGAATCTAGGAGTTGTAATTGAAAATATGTGTTAGTAATCAAGAATCCTTTTCTTGATAAGTTCCCAAGATGGTTAGTTAGCTCCCAAGAGGAATTTCTCTTTGCTGGGTCCTCACCTTCTTTGAAGACAATCAAGAGCACTTACACAAAACAGGACTATGAGACCATTTTTACCTGGCTGTGGTCCAAAAAGAGGTTTACTGGGCATTTCTTTATGAAAGAAAGTTGCTAAGCTGTAGTAAACACCCACATATCTCTGAGGCTAAGAATGAATCAGAAAGTTATAAATAGTTATAAAACTTGATCATTTCCTTTTCTGTGTCATCTATGCAAGGGGTGAATAGGTTAGTACATTTCAGAGAGTTAAAAACAAGACAGACTGTAGAGCTCTTGAAAACTCTTTCCTGTAGAGAAGTCATTGTTAGCCTCGGACCTCAACTTTATCAACCCTGGTAAGGTTCATCATGATGCAGATTAGCAAGTGACAGGACAGGGTTTTCTAGTTACGAGATGGTGTATGGTTGTGAAGCAGGAAATGTTCCCTGACCCCTTCATGGGGTGGGAAGTGGAGTGCAGCTGCTGGAGCTAGCCAGCTGCTTTGGTGCTGGCAGGGGCAAACTCCAGTCACTCGACCCCATTGCCCTCAACCCCCTGTGGAAGGGAGAATGCAGGTGAGCGAGTGCAGGAGTTGGGGTGAGTGCTTTTGGGTGCTGGCAGGAGCAAAACTCCATGTGGGCCCCACAGCAGCATCTATCGGGGAGTACTTATGACCCCTGAAGTCCCAGAAGAAGTGTTACAGTCAGTGCTCTTTTAGCTTTGCCATCCATGGATGGCTTAAGTGTTAATAGTTCAGTGGAGGGTCAGTGTGATAGCCTTTTGCATCTGCACCCATGATACCCAAGCTCACGTTCGATGTCCAGGAAAAATCAGGTGGCATGAACGAATTGAAGGGTGGTGAATGTAGAGGAATTTATTGCTGATGAAAGTGGCTCTCAGTGGGAAGGGGAGCTGGACAGAGGATAGAGTGGGAAGGTGATCTTCCCCAGGGATGGCACGACTGCTCTCCAAAGCCATGCCATCAAGCTGTCCCTCTGAAGTCAAGCTGCTTCTTTCCAACATCAAACCATAGTCCCTGACGTCCAGCTCCTCCTCCCCTTTTCTTTCTCACCTCCCTCTGCTAGCAGCTTCTCCTATTCTCTTCCTCTCCTCCCTCTGCTGGGGATTTTATGGGCACAGGATTAGGGATGGGGTGGGCTATGGGTGGTTTTGGAAAAGACAACATTTGAGCGGGAAAATAGGGATGTAAAGTTCTAAGTTTAGACAGTGGTTCCAGGCTTGAGGGTGGGGCCCTTGCCAGGGACACACCCTCTTCTGCCCAGAATTTCCCTGCCTCCTGTCCCTATCAGTCGTAAAGCCAGAAAACCCTTAATAAGAGCTCTAGCCACAGTAAGACACTCAAGAATCACATCCCTCTCCATCTTGTGACTGACTGGCTTTTTCTGATCAGGATCCTAGAGAAAGCTACATGGGTACTTGCTCTCTGCAAAGTGTGCTAACACCATTGTTGATGGGAACCTAAGATCGTATACATCAATGAGAAATTTTTAAAAACTTACACACCTAGTTGGAAGCATAGTATGGTTCCACTGTTTAGCTAAGATTTGAGGCCTTCAAGGTACCTGTTTATTTCCAAGATTAGTGCAGTGTGACCAGCCCACCCCATGTGCAAGGGCACTGACTCCATGTATGTATGTGCAGTAGGCAAATGTTTCTGAGAGTGGCATCATCAATTGTTCATGATTTAGTTCTGCCTGTAGCAATTCAGGAGTGAAAGGCAACCCTTGCTGCTTCCTTCCCAGAGTTAGACTTTCACTGAGAATCCATCTGCTTGCTAGAAACTGACAGCCATAAAAAAACCTTAGTTTCTTTCTGGAAGCCAGATCTGGTGCTGGAAATATAAAAGTTTGCTCTTACTCCAGAGAAGAGTGATTTATCATGGGTGTCACAATCTGCTGCATCAGTCTGTGACATCTTGCAAAATTGGTATGAGATTTCTTTCTTTGATTGAATCAACTATGTTTGTGAACTCTTATTTATCAACATTTCTCTTGACCATATGGGTTTCAGACAGCAATCCTGCCCTATAATTCTATTTAGAATATCATTCCAGTCCCCTGAGGACTTATTCTTTTTCTTTATTAATTCAGCCTCAAGACTGCTGTTGTTCAACTGTAAGGTAAAATGAGGTGTCTCCCTGTCTGTTATTACCTTCAGCTTAATTCACCATCACTCCCATATCTGCAGCTTGTTTGGGTATTCCCTGGGTATTTTTTCTTTTTGTCAGGGTTATTTATTTATTTATTGGTGCAGAATATATCTACAGTGTTAAAATGTAGTCTGCTTTGCTAATTTTATTAGTCAGAATATTAGGGTTTTAAAACAGAAGGGTTCATAAATCAGGCAAATTTTCACTTTTCTGTTACAGTAACTTAGACAATGCCCATTATGTGATACATCCCTCTACTATAATCAGAAAGACAGGAAACCACAAATTACCTCATTTTGCCTGATAATTCTGGGCTCTGACTCACTTAGAAGGTGTGATTAGAATCATAGAATTTAAATCTTGAAGGGAATAGAGAGGTCATCTCACTGACTTACCATGGGAATCACCTCAGGTTGTTTTTTGTTGCTTTTTAAAAATACAAGATTCCTTCTCTCTTCTCCCCACCCCCGGAGATACCGATTTTCTAGGTTTGACTTGGAGCTCCAGAATCTGTACTTTTAGAAGGTTCCCTAGGTGATTCAGAGCATTAGCTCAGTCTGTTATCCATTATGCTGTTCTCTCTCCCTTCAAATGAAGGAATATCTACTTTCACATTCTTGATGTGTGAATATCCAGCTTTTGTAGGAACTGTGTAAGAAACGTGGCCTTCCCTGTAGAGTCATGCTTATCACTTCACAAATTGACTGCACAGTACTACACATTCATTATTTACTCTTTGTGCAAGCATGTGTTGAATGCTATGCTGAGTCCTAGTACTAGTAATAGGAACTATTTGTGAAGGACTCGCAATGGACAAGCACTGTACAAAACATTTTACAAACAAGATATTTAATCTGCACAACAGTCCTCCTGCGAGGTAGGTTTGTTATAGACGTACCCATTTTAAGAATACATTTAGGTAGAATTTAAACCAACATCTTCTGAAGTCTCTATTGATCACATGTTTTCCAGTATACCATGTGTATCATCCAGTTACACAATAATTACATAGATAGGTAGAAACACTATTTTTGTTTTTTAATTAAGAGAAACTAGTTTCTCTTAGTTTCAGGAAATATGCTTATTTTTTTCTGATCATCTTAATTATGCAAATAATAATTATAGTCAATAACTATTGATGACTTATAATCTCCCAAGTACTCCCAGGTACCACAAATACCATTTTATGCTATTTACCTGTGTTAATTCATTTATTAAACAAAGCCTACAAAATAGATATTATTATTCTTCCCAATTTGTAGACGAAAAAATTAAGACTTAAAGGACCAAATATCCTGCCCAATATCTTGGGCAGCAAGTAGGTAAGCTGGGATTTAAACCTAAGGAGTCTGGCTCTAAAGCCTTTGCTGTCACTCACTATATTCCATTGTCTCCCAAGCATAGACACCAGTTATAATGGATTAGAATACAACAAGGCATTATTATTTTTTGATGATGATGACTTACTCCATCAGTGCTATCATTTCCTAAGATGCCTGTCACTGGAGAGGAGGTAGATTATATTTGTTTGTTTGAATTTTCCACATTTTATTTATATCAAATCAGAATTTATTATAATTTTACTGTCTTGGCTTAAAAGGAAGTTAATTTATCTATATTTAAAATATTCTCAGCTTATCTCATTTCAAAATGAGAGTATTGCCCAATACCTGCGTGGCTTTTTATAATTAGCAATTATCTTAAGTAATTTTTCGTGTATTTCAGCTCACTGAAACATCTCTGCAAGACTCCACTGTGACTAGTATTGAACCCAGTCTATGCTCAATCTTTTTTTTTTTTTTTTTGGTAACGGATAAAGTTTTTAAAGAGCTCAAAGCCTGTGGGAAAAAATCCAGACCAGGAGATACGGAAAGGAATTAAGGCCTTTGAAATGAAATTATTTTGAGAAAGGTAAAGTCTCAGATGGCTATCTGGGGTCAAGGAAAGGCTCATGAGGATAGTCATGAGTGAGGGTTGCTGTGAGCATAGTTTTGGGATTAGTGCTGGAGTACCCTTGGGCTCTTACACCAGAGACAAAAGAGGGTTTAGGAAATGAGATAACACAAAAAATTAGCTGGTCAAATCAGCCTCACCTAAATCCAAACCTTTACCTAATATTGAGCTTTTACAAATATTTCAAGATACAGGCAATCAAGAGACTCAAATGAAGCAAAGAGGGATCGGAGACATTGAGGGTGGTTCCTTGGGACCTATCTTTTCATGTCAAACATTTACTCCCTGGCCCAGAATAATAAATGAGGATCTTCTAGTGACACTTAAAGATTTTTTTTTCTTATGCAGAAGGAGGAGCATTTGAATCATAAAATATCTCCATTTTATATCTCAAAGAATTACATTTTCCAGGGAACTGTGCCTTATGTTGCCATATATCATAGATTTATTGACACTAAGTCAATGGTATTCAACAGATGAAATCTCTTCCTGCTAACAAACATTTACTTAGAGGTCCAATTGATAAGAAAATCAGATTGGGTCACTTGCCCTCTTTTCTTTCTTTCAGAAGTTGGCCCTTGGTAAAGGAAATGAACGGGTCACAGGCCAGACGCTTTACTTTCTTTATCCATTGTAAATTGTGGCTCAGCAAGAGTAGATAGTGTGACAGAGCTGGCCCTGGATCAGCATGAGCATCTCTGAACAGTGGACAAGCACATTCCTTCAAACTGGGTCACACTATGCTTGAATAGAAACCCAGTGGGATGAACAGATCCCCATTTGACTGAGTAAATCTCTGAAAAATAAAAGCTGCTACCTCATTTGTATTCTACATTGAATAAACTGTTTATACATTTGCATGTGTAAATAAATAAACTTATGCCTACAAATAGTATTGGCCATTCATAACAAGTCCGTAGACTAGCCCATTGATTCTCAAGCTGGGGTAATACCACTCTGCTCAGTAATATTTGGAGATGGGTGATGGCCTTTTTTGGTTGTCACAGTAACTAGGGGGCACTGCTAGCATTTAGTGGGATGGAGCCAGGAATACTGCACAGTGAATTGTCTCACTCAAAATGCCAGTATGTACTCTGTTGAGAAACTTTGCTCATGAGAGACCCACAGTTATGCCATCATAGTCTGCATGATAGAAGTGTGCCAAGTTCTACCTGTGTCGCGTTGTAGTATGCTGAATTCATCCCAAAACAGTGGTACGGAGGAATTAAGAGTAGTTCTGTACATACACAAATCTTTAAAATGAGTCTGATTTTCACTTCTTCATGTGTTAGATAATTGCAGTACTGGCAATCCCTATGGGTGACATCCTGTTTATTTATATCCACAAGAGGCTTTATGATTTAAAATTCCCACTGTTTTACAGATTTCTTTAAAATAGGATAGGGAACACTCATTTTATTTTATAGAATGAGGTGTTGCCTGCTTCTAGAACTGCAAATAAAGTCAGTTAACATATTTAAAAATAAATAAATACAAAATAACATAATAGGGATTCTTACTTGTTAAATATGGTTTAAACATTATACTCCTGGAAAACACAGAGTAGATAAATTGATCTCTTAAACTCCCTGCTAGCCCTTCAATTAGTAAGATTATAATTAGCCCTGAGAGATCCTCCACTGCAAAACTTTCTATTTCCTGTCAAAATCAAAAATGTTTCCAGTGCATTCATGGATTGAACAGGCTCTATCTGATCATGGTGGCTCACTTTTCCCATGAGTTCAATAGGTGATATTTTTAGCATTTTTCTGAAGCCAGAAAAGGAGTCACTCAAAAATCCCAACAACCCCAAACTGCTAGTTTTCAGAAGGGAGTTTTTGGCCACAAGTGGTGGAATACTTTTCAAGTGAAGTAAAATGTGGCTTAAGTTAAATGTATTGTTTATTTCTTCTCCATTCAGATTAAAAACATTTTTGAATGTCTAGATAAACTAAAAATACTTCTTAACTCAAAGAATAATTGATATTTAACTTGAATCTTTGAAATAATTCTAAAAATTAAAAGATAAAGTCATTTGTATAAAGTCAAAGCAAAACTGAAGATAATGAAAATTTATGACATATTCTAATGCTTTTACTTTTTGAGTATTCTTTAATATATAAATGATTTATTGATTCAGTAAACATTTCCTTAAGGCCTATAGTGTGCAAAAAATCATGTTAGCTACTAGGTAAACTGAGATGAATGAAACAAGGGCTCTGCTCTTGACAAGTTGCAAGTGTATTTCTTGTTTTATATTATTGGGTTAAAACGAATCATGTTCCACCAATTTGCCTTTTTTTTTTTTTACTTACAAAAATGGCAGTTTCATATGGTTCAACTTAATAGTTACTGGGTTGCACTGGTCTAGCATCAGAATGATAAGCAGGCATTCCTGATGCAGAGAGGTGGAGAGGAAGATGATAAGAAGGCATCCTTGTGGCTACGCTACTGAGATTAGGTTGGATCCCAAGGCCTAGGAGAATCACTGGAGATTCCTACAGTGTTCAGGAGAAAGGGTAAGGATGAAAAACACTATTAATCTGTACTATTAGTGGTAGCTTAGGAGATGAATCCAAGAAAGGAGAAGCTGGAGATCATGAGATTACTTGTAAGTCTATTCCATTAATTTAGGTGAGAAATGATGAGAACCTGAATCAAATCTATTCTACAAATATAGAAAATATTTGTGAAAATAATGAAATGGCCATGATGGTTAATTTTATGTGTCAACTTGACTGTGCCTCAGGGTGCCCAGACATTTGGTCAAATATTATTCTAGGTGTGTCTGTGAGAGTGTTTCTGAATGAGATTAACATTTGAATTGGTAGACAAAGTAGATTGGCTCCCTAGTACAGGTGGGCTTCATTCAATCAACTGAAGACCTGAGTAGAACAAAAAGCCTGAATAAGAGGAGGCTCCTCCTATCTGATTATTTGAGCTGGACATTGGTCTTTTTCAGCTTTTGAACTTGGGCTGAAATAGTGCTGCTTTTGGTGTCTTGAACTTGAACTCACACATCAGTTTTCCTGCGTCTCCAGATTACCAACTGCAGATCTTGGGACTCGTCATCCTTCATGGGACCCAATTCCTTTTAATAAATCTTTCTTTCTTTCTCTTTCTCTCTTTTCTTTCTTATCCTCTTTCTTTCTTTCTTTTCTTTCTTTCTTTCTTTCTTTCTTTCTTTCTTTCTTTCTTTCTTTCTTTCTTTCTTTCTTTCTTTCTTTCTTTCTGTCTCTCT